>NC_090756.1:53296839-53311839 GCF_036898095.1 Palaemon carinicauda
CCTCATTGCTCTTTTATATTGAAATTTTGGGAATCCTTCGTAATATTTATGTATGTCTCGAGAGGGGCTTTTGTGTTCATCCTCAGCCTGAACAGTTTTATCTATAAATATATCACTTCTTCTTATCTCTTAATCCATTAACTGTCCTCATATAAAACAGACATATTTCAAAAGATAATAGTATTGAAATATTCTTTATTTTATGGTCACATATGTCCTTGGATGAACTTTGTTTCTCTCAACTTATTTTTCGGTACAATAGAGAAATCTCATGAAATGTCACCCTAACTCAATAAATGTGTGTCAAGAATTTTGTAGCTAAATAATTCTGAAGGATGTTTCTGTATAATCCTGAATGCTGGTTTTAACGATGTAATATCTTCGGAAAATGATAAACAAGAAATTAGGAGATCGCAAATTTCCATATTGTAAAAGTCACTGAAAAAGAGAGAAACTTAGGCATCTCTCTCTCTCTCTCTCTCTCTCTCTCTCTCTCTCTCCTCTCTCTCTCTCTCTCTCTCTCTCTCTCTCTCTCTCTCCTAGGTCGCAACAAACTCAAATGAGATTATATTCCCTGTTCGAGCCCTAATAACTAGAGCGGGCACATACCTTCGCCTACATCATGCTGTATATCACAAGATAGGTAATTGAATAATGCACTAGTTTCATGCAAATCAAATAGAAATTGGCCATTGTAGGGTAAAAATACGTTTTTTACCCTTTCGTGACATTGGCCTTGACTTTTGATCCAATCACTTCCAAAATCTATTCAAACTGTCCTTGGATCATGACCAATCCTCCCACTAAATTTCACGAAATTTGGTCAAATAGTTTTTGAGTAACGCGAATAACAAACACAGACAGATATACAAACAAATAAGTACATAAACTTCGAAACGAAGTTGGTGAAGGTAATAATAATAATAATAATAATAATAATAATAATAATAATAATAATAATAATAATAATAATAATAATAATAATAATAAAGAGCTCCAAGCTTTCAACAACTATGTGGTTTTAATTCAACATTTTTCTAATGAAGCGAAAAATTTGGATTATGTTCAACCCTTTAGTCCCGAAGATTAAGAAGAGTGTGGATGATATCACCATAAAGCTGGGAATGTTATAGTAAGTGTTTGAGAAAAATTTAATCAAATTTATGATAGATTTTTTGATTCGTTGGAAAAACCTTAACAGATATTTTAAAAGTTTGAAGGCTGCTCATGAATGGCAAAAAGCAACCCATGTTAGGACCAGAGAGGGCCAGGCATTGGCTGCTAATGACTCAGTAGATAGACCTTTAGGCCCCAAAATAGCCCCCATGTTTAGCTAAAGGGGATGGTGAGGTTGCAGGTACTAAAGGAACTAACAAGTTTGAGCGGGACTCGAAACCCAGTCTGGCAATCACCAGGCAGAGACGTTACCACATCGGCCATAACTGATTAAATGGAAATCTGCCAAGATTCGGATAAACAATTACCCCTGGTTCTATAAATGATGTAAAACATAAACAAAATAAATGTAAACAATAATAAAGCTCGGATGTTGTCTTGTTTATTTATGCCTTTTTCTTCCAGTTTCTGAGATATCATAGGTTTGAAATATAATAAATTGTTGGATGAATCATTTGACATCTCGATTATCATGATCTCAAAATCGTTGCGAACTTATTAAATAGGTTTTATATCATTATCTTGATCAGATTTAGGATTATTGATTTAATATTGCAAAACGTTATTTTAGCTGTAATTTTTTACCATAACTTCAAAACCTTCATTGGTTTTTTTTTTTAACATAAAAAGAAAAAAAAAATTTCTTTTTTTAAGGATTTTAGAACTTTATATCCTTGATCAGTTTTAAACAGTTTAAACTCATAGAGAGAGAGAGAGAGAGAGAGAGAGAGAGAGAGAGAGAGAGAGAGAGAGAGAGAGAGAGAGAGAGAGAGAGAGAGAGAGTAATTCTTACCTTCAGATCTCCTTCTTTTCCTTGTTTCTTTCCTTTTTGGCGAAGGATACTGGAAAATAAAATAAAAGTATTGATACTTTTAAGAGTTCAAAAGATAGTACACACTCTCTCTCTCTCTCTCTCTCTCTCTCTCTCTCTCTCTTCTCTCTCTCTCTCTCTCTCTCTCTCTCTCTCTCTCTCTCTCTCTCTTTCGCGAGGTATCGAAAACCATTTCAATCAAGAGAAGCTACAAAATCGTCCATAATCTGCCTCCTGTGAATTTGCAAAGCGAAAGCTGGAAAACAATTGAAGACTATTATAATTATTTTGAGAGGATATTATTACAGATATGGAAATATATCATACACATTTTCACAGTTGTTAACAAATCTTAGATTTCCAAACATATGCGAGATTCATTTTGGGATATTACACATTTCATATAGGCCTAAACATATTTGATGGGGAAAAAAAATCATGTTTTTAAAAATTTTACATTTCAGTAAATCTAATTTAATCTGTTAATCCTACTGATTGGAGAGAACACATCAGGCAACCGACCACTTAATGCAAGGATAATGGTGGGAAGAAGAAGAAGAAGAAGAAGAAGAAGAAGAAGAAGAAGAAGAAGAAGATCAGATTGAATGAATAAGTAAAATATTTCAAGCAAATTATTGCATGATATCTCCTCTCACTCCAACTTCCAAACAGATTAAATAACTTCATTGCCAGAAAAAAATGAAATACAGAAACTTCCTACCGGTAACAGTTAATATATTTGCATCAGAGAATATCTATTGAAGTTGTTTTGAGCAATAGAAGTTCCCGAAACTCACGTACAGATTCACTTTCAATCAAGCGAGAATTACGTTAACTCAATAGTCTCTCATTTGACTGGATAAACGTCACGCACTTCACCTCAATCCTGATTGGTCCGCAGCTGCCTCGCGTTGATCCTGATTGGTCGGACGCTATAATCGGAATAGCGACCCTATGTAGGGATGAGTTTGTGCTGGGAATAGGGATATACGGGATTGGGTGGATGGGAATGTTTGCACATGGGAATAAACTTCTTTAGTAATAAAATACTGAATCAAGGCTTTTGCTTATGCTAAGTAAAATTTTTTAATACATATAATACATACTTACATTTTAATACATACATATTTCTAATGTTATTTATTATTTCGAGGAAGTTATTGCTTTTATCCTTAATTTGCAGAAACTCCACCGAGGTCCTGAAGAAATAATGAAATTATATAAGAACAACAACAACAACAACAACAACAACAATAATAATAATAATAATAATAATAATAATAATAATAATAATAATAATTTGTTAAATATAAGGGTTGCCTCAATTGATCTTATATTATGTCTTCTCAATGGCTCTTGTTATCTTCTCAGGAATACTACATACAGCCAGTAATTGGGAAAAAGTCATCCTTCCTGATGAGTAGTCAAATTCAAGAATATTAGGCTAATCAAGGTTTTAATGTAAAGTTTACAAGTTAGGTAAAATTTACAAGTAAGGGTAAACTAATACAGTGTACAAGCTACGCGTTTTGGTAGTGCTGTCTCCCTTCATCAGGTTTGTGTGGTGGGAACAATGATAGGTACGTCGTTTTATATGGCAATTCTGGCTTAGGCAGAGAGGCAAAAAATTTACATTGGCTGCCTAGGGCGTCGTGGTCGGACTAAATAGTGGGATTGGTAAAATGGCGGGTTCTCATTGGCCAAGCCACTTGTCGAGAGCTGCTGTAGTTCAGTTAGACTACCTTTCCACTCACTCATAGGTGATGAGTATCCATATTGTCCTTCATTGGCTGGGCTCTGATTGGTTGGAGCACTCGCCGAGAAGCAAGGCTGTCCAGTCACTGATCAAAGCTGTCTTGGGTGCTAGTGCCTTGATTGATTGAGTTGTCTTGGCTGGAGATCTCATGGTTTGTAGGGTTACTCTTCATTGTGTTGTTCCATCGACAGGAATGGAGAAGGAACATTTCTTGGGTAATGTTAAGTGTCAGTTTTTCTCTCTGTATAAGTAGAGCTTCAAGTATTCGAGGTCTTCTGCTATCTGGAGCATGGCCGATTATCTTAGTGTTCTTGATTATTTCCTCACGTTTAATGTTGTTATCATGGACGTGGAGGGCATAAGATCTTATGCCACCTTATTGCAGAGCATCCTGAATCAGGGCATAAGTAGGAATAGACCACGATGGTCTGTCTAAGGATGTCCTGAGTCGGTAGGGCTGCGTTGATCCTCATGATGAGGCACCTCATCTTGGTGGTATGATAATAGATAATCGCTTAAACTTTGTCTTTTACTTCACAGGGGAGACGTGGTTCTTTATTATGTCTCTCACGGCTTTTTCGTCTTTTTGGTAATTGTTATGCATAAACCCTTTATAGTAAAGGTTGATGGTGGTGGTAGGGCTCTCAGTTGGTTGTTCACCTTGGTACCAGGTGTCCAAGGCTAGCTTGATCTCTTGGCTAACTTGCTTGTTAGAGTAGCCATTGTTCACCAGGACCTGGGGGACTCGGTCGAGTTTTTGATGTGTGTCAGCCCAATAGGAGCAGTGGGAGAGGGCCCTGTGGATGTACGCTTTGATAGTGGAAGCCTTGTACCTGGCAGGGCCTTCACTGTCTCCATTTAAGCATAAGCCAAGGTTAGTAGGCTTAATGTACACACTAGTATCGAATCCGGTAGGGTTGGGAGAGATGAGTACATCAGGAAATGGCAGCCGTCCATCATTGTCATGCTCCACAATAAACTTCAGGGAACTGCACTCCTTAAACGTCCTGCGGAGAGTCTCGATGTCATGGGTAGAAGGGGCCATGACAAAAGTATCATCTATGTATCTCACGTACACGTCTGGACGACCTATCCGTAAGAAAACCCTCTCTTCAACAACTCCTATATAAAAGTTGACAAAGAGCACACAAAGGAGAGAGCACATCGCTACGCCATCCTTCTGTATGTACATGTGGCCCCTGTGGGTAGTATAAGAGGGGGCTTCTTAGTACATACTTCAAGCAGGTTGCAGAGGGCCTCCTCAGGGACGTTTAGGGTAGGAGTAGATGGGTCCCTGTAGACTCTCCAGGATCAAGTCGATGATCTCTCCAAAGAAGCCATGGTGCCACTGCTGGGGGATCCTTTCAGCTTACTGAGGAACTTAGCAGATGAGGCGTCGCTGTACTTGTCCGAAACATATGGAGTCAAAAGGCTGTTGAGTCTTTTTGCCAGGTGGTAAGTCGGCATTGGGCATTGGCTAACAATAGGTTGGAGTGGGTTGCCGTTTTTATGTGTCTTTACATTACCATACAGGTAACCAGGGCTAAAATCTCCAGCGATGGTCTGGAAGTGGACGGCGTTTGTGACTGCATTGATGGTCTCAATAGTCTTATTAGCTTCTCTCTTGTTCTCCTCTATGGGGTTGTAGGAGAGCTTTTCATATTTGGGAGAATCCCCTGGTATCAGGTCGAGTTTTCTGTGATACACTTCCGTGTCTATTAAGACAAACACAGCAGTCTTGTCTGCTCTCTTCACAATCACATTGACCTACTTCCTTAGCTCCTTGGCTGCCTCCCTCACGTCACTGGAGACAATGCCATTGGACAATACGTCCACAATACATAAGAGCAGGGAAAGGAGATCATCAGTAGTTCTTAGGGCCCTTTGCTCCTGATGACTGAGGATAAAGTCGATTGAAAGTCAGACTTCTAGCTTCTTGTCTGTGGGTTTGGGGCTTCATATGAAGTTACAGTTGAGTCCAATCTGGAGGATTTCATCTTGGGTGGCAGCAGGGGTATAAGATGAAATATTTATATAGTCCTGCTTGGCTTCAGGTATACGAAGTTTGACTCCATTAATATCAATAAGCTTCTTGTGAATAGTTCACAGCCTCTTAGCACAGTCACGGTCCTTAAGGGAGCAAATAGCCTGGGGGATGTTGTCCGGGTATGCAAAGCTGTTTACGGCGAGGTAAACAGCTTCTTCTTGACGGTCGTCTTCATCGTCATCAATAGATGCCTCACTGGTAATGTTGGTATCATCGAGGGTTACAGTTTCAACATCTGATTGGCAAGGATTCCTTTTGATAATTTTCCATTCCTCCACCATGCAACTCAGGTGCTCCAAGAGTTTTACTTTCACCTTATACTTATTGCATAGTTATCTGTGGAGTAGGGTCATTTGGTAGGCACTGGTCCTTGGGTCATCTCGGGCTGAGGGGTTGTGCAGTCTATAGTTTGTATATTTGGGTAATAGACCCTCTTTCAGGCAAGTTTTGTTAAGAATAATGGCTGTCTCAGTTGCATTGATCTTATACTCAGTCTTTTCAGTGATTCTTATTATCTTCTCGGGATTGGGCCAAAGACATCCAGGATTGAGCAAAAGTTATCCAGGATTGGACAAAAGTCATCCTTCATGGTGGGTAGTCAAATTCAGGAATACTCGGCTAATCAAGGTTTCAATGTAAAGTTTACAGGTTAGGTAGAATCTACAAGTCGGATAAATTGATAAAGTAAACAAGCTACGCGTTTCGGGAATGCTGTGTCCCCTTCCTCAGGCTTGTGTGGTGGAAACAATGATAACTACATCTTTTTATATGGCAATTCTAGCTTAAGCAGTCTGAGGAAGGGAGACAGCACTCCTGAAACGCGCAGCTTGTTCACTGCATTAGTTTACCGGTCTTGTAAATTCTACCTAACCTATAACCTTTACATGAAAACTTTGATTAGCCGAGTATTCCCGAATTTGACTACCCTATCCTTGTTCTTTTTATGCAAAAAATACACATGGAAATTTCTTTTTTTTTTTTTTTTTTGGCAAAAGAGGAAAATCAAAATATCTTTTTCTTTTTCCTTTTTGTAAAATACCTAACCTGTAACCTTTACATGAAAACTTTGATTAGCCGAGTATTCCCGAATTTTACTACCCTATCCTTGTCCTTTTTATGCAAAAAATACACATGGAAATTTCTTTTTTTTTTTTGGCAAAATATGAAAATCAAAATATCTTTTTTTTTTTCCTTTTTGTAAAATATGAAAATTAAAATATCTCTTCTTTGCAATAGATAACAATTGAAATATTTTTCTTTTTTTGCAGATGAAAATTCAATTGCATATTTCTGCACACAAAGAATTGCAATAACCTCAAATTCCAATAAAGCTCAGGAGAGAAATTCGCAATCTTAAGGAAAATAAAGTTTTGGGAAAACGTTATTTGATGAACTTCAGGGATTAAGAAGTCTAATGCTGACTTCATGCAATAAGTAATTCCTGTTTTATGGCTTTCAAATTTTCCTAAATCACAATATTATATCATATATATATATATATATATATATATATATATATATATATATATATATATATATATATATATATATATATATATATATATATATATATATCAAACTTGCTGCGAATGATGTTATGTTGAACAGGCTGACATAAGTCTGTCTTTATACTTTATATATGAAAGATGTATTTCAATGGTGTTACTATCCTTAGAAGATTTATATGTATTGTTTATTACTTCCTGTGTAGTTTATCTATTTGCTTATATATTTTTCACGCTGGGCTATTTTCCCTGTTGGAGCCCTTGGGCTTATAGAATCCCTCTTTTACAATTAGGGTTGTAGCTTAGATAATAATAATAAGATATAGCAAAGAAGAGCAAGAGGCCGGCAAAGGAAAATGATTTTGGACAGCTTACTGGAGGATGTTAATGAGGGAGGAACAGCTGGACAATTTATACAGACAGGACCAGGTGGAGGCAATTGACAGCCCTCGTCGAGGACATGGCACCTAAATAGATAGATAGAATGAGAAAGATTTCTCATTAATTTACTTATTTCCTTATTTTCTTTCCTCGCTGGGCTATTTTTCCTGTTGGAGTCCTTCGTTTATAGTATCCTCCTTTATCAACTAGCGTTGTAGCATAGATAATAATAATAATAATAATAATAATAATAATAATAATAATAATAATAATAATAATAATAATAATAATAATAATAATGTTTTTGTTGGTGTTTTATTTCTAAAATCAAAATTATTATAATCTGTTACTGATTGCAAAGCAAATTGCTTTATCTTCCCTAAAGTCATAGCATTATATAATGGAAATTAAATTCATTTATATATTATTGGAGTGAAAACAAAATTCCGCTATTTTCTCATAACATAAACATAATTTCAGTTATTTACAAATCACAATAAATACAGAAAAATGCTATAATCCCAAGGGCTCCAACAGGGAATGATACTCCAGTGAGGATAAGAAACACGGAAATAAATAAAATACAAGAGAAGTAAGGAACAATTAGAAAATAAAATATTTCAAGAACAGTAACAATATTAAAATAGATCTTTCATATATAAACTATAAACTATAAATTCAATTTGATCTTTTCATCGTATATAGTAAATGTATTGAAAGGAGAAAAAAAAACGCCTTTATTACGTATTTGACCCCAAGAATACAAAATACATCAACACTATTAATCTATTTTGGAATACATCTGTCTCCCTCCGAAGACAGGTAATGTATTAGGATATAAAAAGGAGAGATGTATGTAGATATAAATTAGACAAATTACCTTTTCAGGGATAAGATATATCTAACATTGTTTGTCCAATTGCTTCTGCACAAAGTTCCTCATAAAAAGGTAAATAAGTGAGGAGGCCTCAACGTGGTAAAAGTGTTTGTGTATCACCCTACTAGGTTGGTTTTCTGTGAGCGATCAGACAAAAATCTATAACCATTACCAATCCGCAGTGGTCAGCGTGGGAGTAAAAACTGACCAAACCCAAGCAATGAGAGATTTAAAGACAACTCATGAATGGCAAAGGCAAGGGACAATGACATTGCCCAAGCATGCAGGTAAATGCCCTAGAGACTGACCATATATACATATGATCAACATCCAAGCCACTGAGCCACCTAAGCTAGGACCAGGGAAGGCCAGATAATGGCTGCTGATAACCCGCATGTAGAGTTATACGCTCCCTCAAATACCCCATTCTTATCTCACAAGGATGGTGAGGTTGCAGAAACTATAGGAACTAACGAGTTTGAGCGGGACTCAAACCCCAGTATAGGGTTAGCCAGACAGAGACGTTACCAACAGGCCACCACAACCCTTTGAACTGCCGTGCACTAGAAACGGCTGCATTTGTTGTTATTGTTGTGGACATAAAGGTATCAGAAATGTATTATATTCAACATTCAATCATGCCTACAATTGTCATCACTGGGTTGGAGGTAATCTTCTAAATATAGCTTTCTTTTTTAGGAAATATAGTCCACCATGATTGAACCTTCCAGCCCAAGTAATATCTTCCAAGGGTTTTCCTTCTATGAATATTAGGGAAGAACTAAAGCGATCATATTTCTAACATGATTTACTCTGTACTATTCTGCTTGCTCGCTTGAAGTCTCAAACTCTCCTTATATGTTTCGTACACACACACTCACACACACACACACACACACACACACACACACATATATATATATATATATATATATATATATATATATATATAAGTATATATATATATATATATATATATATATATGTATATATATATATATATATATATATATATATATATATATATATATATATATATATATATTGTAACATTATTGCTTTAATTTTTCTAAATTATTTAAGTTTTTATAGATGTATAAGGTTTATTATACTGTAGACTTATTGTTTACTTTTTTTTTTGATAGTTTGTCTTTTCACTGGTGGTTATGTTAGTGTTTATAATGGACTAACGGCTGTTTTATATTTTCAAGTGGTGTGGATTACGTGGCTGCGCTCCTGCGTGAACGGAGTTTTGGAGGGGCTTTTTTTGAGGATGGTTCCTTAGTGTGTTTCTGAGCCTCCAACATTGAAGGGCACGACATTTGCTACTGGATTATATTTACTCCTCGCCATTGCAGAGCTACAGTGTGAAGCTATTTAGCTTTTTGGATATCCTTTCTCTGCAGCAAGGACCCAGATCATCTTAACATTTTGTGCACTGCCCTTGGTTCAGTAAAAGCCAAGGGGACCTCTCTGTCCCAAGGTAATAATATTTATACCTATTTAAGTATCGCGATCACGACCTGTCAGCTGACGTCCTTACTGGAGCTTGTGAAAGCCTTTCAATCAAACCAGCCATCGTCCACTAGATAGGGATATTTAGTTTGTATTTTTTAGGTTGTTCTCACTTTTCGTTGGCCTTCTCCTTTCTGGACCCTCTCTCCATTTAGTATGCATGTGTTGATGACCTTTCCGTAATTGTATAATTGTTTTCTTTTACAGGGAGTTAAGATTGAGTGTGAATCATTTATTAATGTATTATTGTGGTTCAGGCGTTATTTCTGTCTAGTTATTATGTATTAAAATTAAGGAAATTTTGGTGGTATTTTCTTTGTCCCCTTGAGTTGACTTTGCACTCGTATTGATGTTTTGGTTACTATTCCACCTTCAGTGGATTTAGTACTGTATGATGGTGAATACTATTTGAAAAGTGTAGTGTTTTGTGTGGTGGTCAAAGCCAGCCATCACAAGTGGCGACCGTGGCAGGATATTTCGTTCCTGAGTATTCACCAGTGTTTGTGCAAAGTTAATTCTTGGGGAAATTTTTCAGGCAGTGTATTTTCACCTCCTCGGTGTTGTTTTGTGCAAATTTAGTATTTTGTTTGAATAAGTAATCATGGTTGTTAACGTACTAGAACTCCTTGGAGGAGAGGGATGGCAAGAGAGGTTGGCAGAGTTAAATAGGGAAGACTTGGAAATTGTAGCAGAACATTTTGAATTGGAATATGATGTGTCCATAAGAAAGGGTGTATTGCTATTGCTCATTTATGATTATGTTAAAACTGTAAAGACAGGTGGGGAACAAGAGGTGAAACCGGATGAAGTAGTGTCTATAGAAATTTTGGATAAGCAGATTGTCCTGAGACAAATGGAATTTGAAATGGAAAAGTTTAAGGCAGGGGAAAGAGAAAAAGAGAGGCAGCATGAGATTGCCATGAGAAACCCAGGTTCTTTTTCCCCCGCCCATTCCCCAAATAGGTTAGTAACTCCTGCTATCAATTTATCGCAGGCTCTCAAATTTGTACCTAAATTTGAAGAAAATAATGTAGCAGAATTTTTTGTATCGTTTGAGAGGATTGCTGCAAGGTTGGAGTGGCCCCAAGAGTATTGGACCACTCTTATACAAAGTAAATTGGTTGGAAGAGCTCAGAGGGTATATGTAACGCTGGAGGAGGATCTATCAGCAGATTATGAGAGTGTGAAGGCTATTGTCTTGAAGGCCTATGAGTTAGTCCCTGAAGCTTATAGGCAACGCTTCCGAGACTTAGAAAAATGTAGGGAACAAACTTTTGTTGAATTTGCCAGGGCGAAGGAACAGTATGCTAGCGATTGGTTTAAGTCCAAGGAGGTGGGAGATTTTGAGAAATTGAAGGAGTTAATGTTGGTGGAGGAGTTTAAGAGGTGTGTCCCGGATAAGCTGAAGGTCCACCTCGAAGAGTTAAAACTCGAGACTGTTCAGGAGGTAGCCATCGCTAGTGACGAATATTGCTTGTCTCATAAGAGTGAGTTAGGGGGAGTAACGACAAAGGTGAATTCTGGTTGGGTTAAGATGGGTAGGAATAATAATGCTAATCCTAATAATAATGCTAAGGTATTTAGTAGAAATAATCAGGGAAGTAATAATAATCAGGGTAATGCTAATAATAATTTTTCTCCTAACAGAGGCAATAGGCCAAATATATACAATCCAGAGAAATTGAAAACATTGACTTGCTTCTTTTGCAATAAGAAGGGGCACGTAAAGAGTATGTGTTATGCGTTTAGAAAATCTCAAAATGCTAATGTTAGGCCAGTGATGGGCGTGGAAGAGAGAGAGAGAGAACCTACCCCAACAACATCCGCTGATCAATGACTACCTGGTTGTTTTGACAGATATTTGTCCTTCGGTAGTGTCTCCTTCGCCAATTCGTTCGAGAAAAGACGAGTGCGTATTTTGCGTGATACCGGTGCAGCTCAGTCTTTGATACTAAGGGAGGCATTACCTTGTAATTTTGTACCCAAAAGTGGGGAATTTGTGTTATTGGCTGGTTTTCCTGATTCCGTAAAGTCATATGCTATTGAAAATTTTAATTTAATCTGCCCTTCCTTTGCAGGAGATTTGAAATTGGCCATAGTTGATAAATTCCCGGTTAAGGAGGCTGATGTTGTGTTAGGGAATGATGTGGCTATGAAGAATAATAATTGTCCGATATTGATAAACCCTGATAGTGAAGTAGCAGCAGTTACTCGTTCTAGTGCTAGAATTGTTGACGCTGCAGAGTCAACAATTGATGTAGATTTAAGTAGTTTAGATCGTAGTGATAGCCTAGCTGTAGATCTTGGAATGTTAACGGACAAGGTAAATTGGACCACTGAAGAGCTAATCAAAGCCCAGAAAAAGGAGTTTCGGGAACTCCCTATCGAGTCAGGGGAGGTGTCTGATATGACTGGTCCCAAATTTAAGATATTTAATAATATTTTATATAGGTTGAGTAGGCCTATTGGGGTGGATAATGTTGATTATGAAATTGTGAAACAGATAATGGTTCCTTTTGGTTACAGGAAGGAGTTAATGTCATTGGCGCACGAAAGTGGTCTGGCCGGCCATTTTGGAATTCATAAAACTTCTTGCAAATTGTTAGGGAATTATTATTGGCCGAAGTTGAAGGCAGATGTAAAGAAGTTTGTCAATAGTTGTGATGTGTGCCAGAGGGTCGGTAAACCCAATCAGCGGATTCCAAAATCGCCTCTATGTCCTATTCCTGTAGTTTCCGAACCTTTTAAGGAAGTCATTATTGATGTGGTTGGACCATTACCGAAGACGCGTAGTGGTAATGAGTATATTTTGACAATCATGGATAGGATGTCTCGATATCCAGAGGCAATACCACTACGTACAATAAAAAGTGTTAAAATTGTAGATGTACTAATTGACTTTTTTACCAGGTTTGGGATGCCTAAGATTATTCAATCGGATTGTGGTTCTAATTTTGTTAGCAGGTATTTCAGAGATAAAATGGCAGAGTTAAATATAAAACATGTGACCTCTTCTCCATATCATCCGGAAAGCCAGGGAGCTCTGGAGAGATTTCACCAGACCCTGAAATCCATGGTAAAGAAATATTGTTTGATTAATGGTTCTGAATGGGATAAGGAATTACCTTATTTGTTGTTCGCTTTTCGTTCTGTCCCAAGTCAGTCTTTAGGTTTTTCGCCTTTCAGCCTTGTGTTTGGCCATTGTGTTCGAGGTCCTCTTGATGTGGTTCGTGAGTCCTGGGAGGGAGACGTCCCTGAGATCAATTTATTAGATTATGTGTCTAATCTAGGTGATAAGTTAACAAAGGCTTGGAAATTTGCATGTGAAAATTTATTGTGTAGCCAAAAAAGAATGAAGTACTTTTTTGACAGAAGGTCTAAAGCACGTGACTTTGCGGTAGGCGACAAAGTTTTGGTTTTGTTACCCATTCCTGGAAATCCATTGAAAGCATCTTTTTCAGGTCCTTGGAAAATTTTGAAAAAAGTAATTGAAGTTAACTATTTAGTGGAGACACCTCAAAGAAGGAAACCTTTTCAACTGTGTCATGTAAATATGTTGAAAGCTTATATGGAACGGGAAAAAGTCATTCCTGTGGCAACTATTGGGAACACGGTAGATTCTGAGAACAATAACCATTTTTCTTTTTCAGAGGGGGAGGGTATTGATGATAATTGTTTTAATGGATGTGAATGGCGATCGGATAATAGAAAGTCTTTGGAAAAATTTTCGGGAGTAATTTCACATTTAGGTAAGGAAGAACAAAGGTCTTTGAAAAATTTAGTATCTAATTACAAAGAATTATTTTCGGATGTACCGGGTAGGACTTCGGTTCTTGAACATGATGTAGAGGTAGGTAGCGCCACTCCTGTGAAACAATCTCCTTACAGGTTGAATCCCTTCAAAAATGAGGTTGTAGCAAAGGAAGTGGATTATATGCTAAAACATGACCTAATTGAACCTAGTCAAAGTCCTTGGTCATCACCTGTTGTATTGGTCAAGAAATCCGACGGTGATTTCAGGTTATGTTTTGATTACCGTAAGTTGAATGAGTTATCTAAATCTGATTGTTATCCATTACCTCGAATTGAGGATTGTATTGATCGAATGGGGAAGGCCAAATATATTAGCAAATTCGATTTGTTGAAAGGTTATTGGCAAGTTCCTCTTTCAAAGCGGGCAAGGGCCCTGTCTGCTTTTGTAACACCACAGGGATTGTTTCAATGTAAAGTTATGCCGTTTGGTATGAAGAACGCGGCTGCTACCTTTCAGAGGTTAATGAATACTTTAGTCCATGGTTTAGAAGGATGTGTTGTGTATATTGATGATATTGTTATTTATAGCGATGATTGGGAAACCCATTTAAAACGTATTAGGGCACTATTTGAGGTGTTGAAAAAGGCAAATTTGGTAATTAATTTAAAGAAAAGCGATTTCGCAAAGGCGAAGGTGGTATATTTGGGTCATGAGGTTGGTAATGGTAAAGTTGCTCCTAAGCAGGCCAATATCGAAAGTATTGAAGATATGGTAGTCCCTAAATGTAGGAGGGATGTCCGAAGATGCCTTGGTTTGAGTGGGTACTACCGAAGGTTTGTTAGGAATTTTTCGGATATAGCCGATCCGTTAACAAATCTCTTGAGAAAGAATGTAGCATTTGTCTGGACGAATGAAACGCAAAGGGCTTTTGATAATTTAAAAAGAGTTTTAATTAATTTCCCTGTCTTGAGAGCTCCTGATTTTGACCTTCCTTTTTCTCTTGCCACGGATGCAAGTGACGTTGGTGTAGGAGCGGTGTTGTTGCAGAATGACGAGCAGGGAGTTTCTCATCCTGTCGCATTCTTTTCAAAAAAATTGTCCTCCGCCCAACGTAGGTATTCAACTGTGGAGAAAGAGACACTTGCGTTAATATTCGCTATTAATCATTTTCAGGTTTA
>NC_090756.1:53324339-53334339 GCF_036898095.1 Palaemon carinicauda
ATTACATAAAAAGGGGATAGAAATTAGGTAAAATAATGAAAAAAGGGAAAACATACAGGGAGAAAGGCAGGCACAGAGATAAAGAACCCCATCATGAAATTAAACAAAGACACTTCTCAGAAAGCCCTCCGGCACAAAGAAAGTGAAATACAAATCCTCCAAATAGTGAAAGGAAAAGAATTAAAAATAATTAGCCGGATAGAAAGGAAGTCAGGAAGACGAAAAATTTTATATAGGAAAGATAGGCATATGTAGCGGAGGTACATCCACGTTGCAAGTGACTATTTTATCTTATAGAGACTCTGGCAAATAAAGTTGATATACTAGGATGCAATACAGTGATAGAATATTGAGAAATACCTGCTTCCAAATTTTAAGGGTGAAAATAAAATGACATGCAGAAATGAAATGCAAACAAGTAAAAAATCAAGGGGTATGAACCGTCAGGTTAGGTAGAGAATTAAATGCCAAAATGTGCCAAATGATGAATAAAGATGTCATTTTTTTTTTAGTAACATTTCCCAATAGAGCCTTAAGATATCGTTCAAAAACGATACAATGATGAAGTATGAATTTTGTTTGTGAGAAGTGCAGGCTTAAAATAAAGAAAAGAAAAAAAATTAGATAGTCAGGGTATGATTCTACTTGTCAAAGACAAGTCTTTTACAAAACTGGCCACTTTGTAGGAGACGAATTTGACGGGAGAAACAGACTCCAGACTAAGAAAGGGAAATGGAAATAGATTAAAAGACAAGGAGAAATAGGAAGAGTAGCCAAGAATAGATATACTCCTTGTCAATATATGACAGGCGCCATATAAATAAAATAGAATGTCGACAGAAATACAGTGAATAAAATAGAATAGCCTAAATAAAAAAGGGAATTCCAAGAAATAAATATCATAGGCAATTGAAGCTATAGGCTTATAGAATTAAAAGAAATATGTTGTTGTTAGGCACAAAAATTTAAAATGAAGATATAGGCATATGAATAATAAATGAGCTATGATGCTATTAAATAAATAAAGTGTGATCAGTACTAAGAAAAATATGAAAAAGCTAGAATTTAGCTAGAGAAGTCATAATGATGCCTAAATAAAAATAACCCGCAGAGATAAAGAAGATAGGTTAACTAAAAATAGGATGCCAGAGTCTGTCAAAAGAGACAATAATGCAGTTCAGATGAAGAAAAATACAAGCACACTAATTAATTAATACTACTCCGGATAAAATAACTCATCTGAATGGCGGGTAATGACTTCTAAAATAAAGGAGTAGAGATTACAGTTAGGTAATCAGAAAGGGGCAAAAATTTACCATAAGGAGCATAGAAATAGGGATAGATGAGAAATAGGCAGAGATTAGCCATTGCAGGCGATAGGTTAGGCAGAAAAGAATAGAAACATCGGCGCCAGAACCTGCCCAGAGAAACTGTCAAAAACTTATTAAAACTTTTTAAATACCGGTATGAATCATGAAATATTACCTATCAGCCAACGCCCCCCTAACGAACACGGTAAGTGTTAAAATGAATCAATAAGACTCCTTATAAATCTCCCGAGATATATTACCCAATGAGGATAGAAGTTAGACTAGTAGATCATCATAAGTAGAATATAAATGACATGTCTATCCCGATAAATAAATAATGTTTGGCTCGATTATTGAGGAGTAAAATATTGTAAGTACCATGGTCAAAGAATACAAGCCATTCACGGCTATTAACATTTCAAAGAATGTTAAAAATTAGAGTGAAGTCGACGGGCTCACTCAGCTCCTCTAACTATTGACAGAATGATGATCTAAATTTGGAGACAGAAAGAATAAGCCTATAGAATGATGTTACTAAGTTTAGTAAGAATATAGAGCCATAAGAACAATAGAACTAGTCTAGAATAGGGAGAATAGCAGGATAAAGAGCCAGATTAAAGAGTGACCCATCCCTAGATTTGAATAGGGTAAGTAAACAGAGTAGATAGATTTAAGATATGTAGAGAAATAAGGGTTAAAGTGGAAATCCTGCTCCACTAAGATTGACAGATGTAAAAGATTTTTTTTTGGAATGATAGGATCTTAGGGATAATAAGCAGTATTTGCTAAATTACCCAAGCCTTAAAATAAAGTTAACCTAAAAATATGTAGTGTGCAAATGAATTAGAAGGCTATAAATAATGAAGAGAAATGAATTTTGATCCTACATTACCTTAACCCGATCTCTTAACCAGGAGTTATAAAAATAATGTGTGAAGCCTCATAAATATAAAAAGAAATGTCTCATTAAAAAGGTAAAACCCGAAGAAGGGTAATGAATCATGAGAGTAGTCTTAAATTAAAATGAAAATAACCGAGTAGGATAGATTATCCAAATAATGGTCTAGAGAAGTTTAAAAATTTGTTTAGGGCATAGAGTATATGTGCTTATTGCTCGTAAGAATGATTGTGATTTTACAGTCCAAGAAGGACTATTGTGGATGAAAGAATAAAAGGAATCTTAGGAGCCTTAAAGTACTGGATGTTTGTCCAGGATAAATCACTTTATTGGTAGGTTTATGATGATAAAAGAAGGATTATTTAAAAGGACAGGAAGATGTTAAAAGGAAATATAACTACCAATATTTTGTTTCAGTTGTCAGGTAGGAAACCTAGAAATAAGAAGAATTAAAATAGAACAAGAGAAACCAAAGGTTAATAGAAATGATGTAGATGAATTACTCCCAAAAATAGGAATCATATAACATGATTGCATATTGCTTAAAGGAATACATACAAGGAATAGGGAGAAATACTTGTTCATGAAAAGAAATTCCTGACATACTAACAAAATACTAACAAAAACTCATGCTCAAGTTAGTAGGACATCCAGTAATCAAAGACTGCATTTAATGATGAATTAATTTTTGACCAAAGATAGGATGTTTGAGATTGTAAAATTAAAGCCTACATATAAGAAGTATAAAGGTCATATAAGGGTAAGAATCCTTTAGAAATTACGATTGCATTTTCTCAATCCCATCGTGGTGGTACCAACGGACTACCAGGGACTCTGTTCCCAGAACTTGACAAATGATAAAAACATACTGGTCTACATAGAATTTGATTTAACAAAGAAATGGTTGATGAGCCTGTAACAGAATAATTTGAGACCAGGATAAATAACTAGACATTCATGTCTATAGATATTTTCTTGGGCAAAGCTCCCGAAGTTACTAGGGATTAATGAAAACTGTGCAATATTTTTCTTGTAGTAAGAAGGGTGAAAGAAGCCATGATAAGTCAAGTTAAAATAGAGAAAAGGGGGCAAATAAAATAATAGCAAGGGGTTGAGGATGTCCTGCGAACTATATATAGACCAACATAGAAGACTAATAACAATTACTTAAAGAGAACGAATTTACTTGAAATAACTCGGTATATGGGAAACAGATTTTTTTGTTACGTAGATTTAAGAAAGACTACTAAACTCCTTGGGAAATGAAATAAAAATATCTGGGCACTCATACAAATATTGAGGGTAACAAATGAGTGAAATCTTTTAATTATGTAAAGTGTGTTATCCTAGAATTTGAATATGTATTCCGTAATTAACAAAGAAGGTCCAAATCATAAATGTCTCCAAACAATTAATTAAGGGACCACAAAGAATATTGAGTTGCAAACTAAGATGAAAAGTTTTTGATAAAGCTATGGGTAATGAAGACAGGTGAAATATGAACCCATAGGTGATTGAATATTTACAAATGTATTGATTTGTTTGCAAGTTTGAATAAATAATGATGCCATTAGAGCAAAAGAATTATTACTGCATTTTATAGGCGATGCATTGATTGATATATTTTTTTTTTGGTGTAACACGTGTAACAATGATAAACATGCATGTATACAATGAATTTTATTATGTTTTGATGATGATTAAGTTAACTTAAATAATTATGAAGAAAGAAAGATTTAAGTGATTAAAAGATAAGATGTGCACCAATAATGAACTTTGAAGTTGAATGTCTCAAAGGGTTATTTTAGGCCCATAATAATTATGCAGGTAATAGTGAACAATTAAGTACATATGATGAATTACAATAATTAAACCTTTCATTTTGAAGTTAAAAAGAGTGTGTGTGGAAACACACGAATTGATTTTTATGCCTGTGTAGTAGATGAATCCTTGAAGAAAGGATAAATAAGGTGTTTTAATTGAGACAGTCTGCAATTGATTTCTTTAAAGAAAAGTTTTAACATTGAAATGTAAGTTCCTGTCACTTGAATTTTATGAATACCCTTCTGAATGCAATATATGTATAGTTGAGAATTGAAGTTCTTTAGATAAAAATAATACGCAGACAAGGTGCAAATAAGATTCAAATTTATAAACATGATTTTGTTATGTATTGAATATGTTTCTTTATTATGAAATGATTATGATGTTTGATGATTTAAGACATTGATATATTTGAGTTTTTGATTTTACTCATTATTGTTATGAAGAAGGTGAGAAATATTTCTTTTGATGCCATTAATTAACAATGATTTATCATGATGATATTGATGAGTAAATAAGGTACCATAATGATGTTCTACAAATGTTTATTGATACTGATTACAAATGAGTAATACTCTTGATGAGTTATAATGTGCATGACACATAATTATGTTTTTGTTGCAGAAATATTTTGGTTGATCTGGATTGATGTTATGTATGTTTGAACATTTATTTTCTGCCATTTATTGCATTGCATTGAAGAAATGATTTTTGTGTTTACATCAATAAGACCGATATTTTGAGGTCATAGGGTAATGGAAACTATCAATTGAATAAAAGTTAAAAATTAAGGCATTTCCTAATTGATTGCACAGTTGAACACAGAAGACATTATTAATTTTGCCTTACGTACCCAGTGAATTAAGGGTTAAATATTCCATTATCAAGAATTAAGAAAAATAATATGTTTCAATATTGTGTTGAATTATTTGAAGGGAACAGGAAGTTTTTCCTAAACATATATTGATGATAAACTTATGCAGTTGCATTATTTTAAAAATGATTGAGATGATTTTCTTTTGATGAAGATGATTTTGATTTACTGCACTAAGGTGCATATTATTTTGTTGATGATGATTTTGATTATTTGTATTGAAATGCATATTATTTGATGATGATGATTTTGATTTATTGCATTGAAATGCATGTTATTTGATGATGATGATTTTGGTTTATTGCATTGAAATGCTTATTATTTTGTTGATGATGATTTTGATTTATTGTGTTGAAATGTATTTCTTTTGGTGATAATGAATTATTGATGAATTATTTTTGGGTAAACCATGAGATGAGTTGATAAGATGTGAATTCCACAGGAATTCAGGTACGTGACCGAGTGGTGTCATGTAAAGGAAAATATTTCGTACTGAATAAGGTGATATGTGTATTTGATCAAGTATTTTATGAGTTTTATTCGTTAGTTAAACGATAGAGAGACATTGAAATAAAGAGAGAGAGAGAGAGAGAGAGAGAGAGAGAGAGAGAGAGAGAGACGAGAAAAATAAAATTAGAGTGAGGTGGTAGTTGAGAGGCACTGTTTGTGAAAAGTGCTGACATAAGCGATAAATTAGCCAAAACAACGCAGAAGGAATGCGCGACGGTTACCTTGCCGAGAAACCGGAAGTGACATATGTATGACGTTACCATTACGTCAGAAGAAGGGACCAATAGAACACAAGAAGAGTCACATGACGTGACGCAATTACAACGCCCTTGTTCTGGGATACTTAAGCAACAAGCGCATCGAGGAACCAGCTCTTCCCTACAAGTAACCGCGAATATCGGTTGTCCCTTCTCCCTCTCCCCCCGTCATGGGGGAGGCCTTGCCCCTGGTGCACAGTTGGCCGGCACTAACTAAACGTCAAGTTAACAAGATATTTTACAAGGACGGACAACGGAGGGACCGAGTTCCCTAGCTGCCAACAAATTACCTTTCAACCGGGAGGTACGAGATTATCTTCGATGAAGGAGAAATTACCAAGAAGCGTGTCCATGAGAAGACACAGCTAAGAAGAAGCGATCCCCAAACCACATAAATAGAAGTCAAGTATTTCGCATCCCGAATGCGAAGTGGTAGCAGAAGTCTACGGTTGCAGCCTCCAATCTTCAAGAATTTATATTATTCCAGTTTGTATTTAAACCCATGTAGAAGATTACTGTAAAGCTAATGTACATCAAAGTTCCAGAAGTAAAGTTAAGGAACTATACGGCATTTTACCATCACCCACTTTCCTGAGGGTCTAGAATTAAATAATATTTTTGCACTGAAGGGATTGAAGTGATACATTTATTTAATTAAAATAATATTAAAGTGGTGCTTAATGAAAGAAAAAGAAAATGCCCAACAAAGCATCATATATATATATATATATATATATGTATATGCATGTATTATAGTCCCGTATCTGGGAACCAAAAATATAATATATATATATATATATATGTATATATATATATATATATATACATATATATACATATACAAAGATATATATATATATATATATATATGTATATGCATGTATTATAGTCCCGTATCTGGGAACCAAAAATATAATATTATATATATTTCGGCTGGCAAACTACACAACCCTCTCGAGTTCCAAACTCACCTATTTGTTTTTACATTAAATCTGTTACACTTGAAAATATTAATACCCGAGCTCTGAGAACGTTATATAACTCCCAGCCAGCAATATATAAAAACACTGAATATCCAAAAGTCTCTTAAGTACACCCAAAGCAAAACTTGGTAATAATTATTAAGAACTACTGTAATCAAACAACCTCTAACTTATATTCTTTAACAGGGATACCAGTGAGTACTGAAATGAACACTGGTCACCGGAATTATACACTCTTTACATAAATAAATAAATTCTTTAAAAATTTAAACATTTTGAAAGAATTTACATAAAAGAATCACTGGAAATATCAAGTCTGAGCAAAATTTAGATTAAGACAAAAAGTATGATCACACTCTAAGAATTATATAATCACTT
Source organism: Palaemon carinicauda (assembly GCF_036898095.1). Lineage (NCBI taxonomy): Eukaryota > Metazoa > Arthropoda > Malacostraca > Decapoda > Palaemonidae > Palaemon > Palaemon carinicauda. The sequence goes on from NC_090756.1 coordinate 53,331,374, forward strand.
GTCTCGAAATATTAAATCTGAATAAAACCTTAGACTAAAACAAAATGAAAATAGTTAAACTTATAACGATACAATTATACTTCACGTTTGTACATAAATCTCACTGGGCCAGTTACGAAGATTTACACAATACCACCACTCCCCACATCACAGTAAATTTGAAATTTCTGGCAAATTTACAGCAACGTTTAAACACACTACACACGATATACGTTGGGGCACAAAATCACTTTGGAGAGAACACACTATCGGCACTTTGAGAGAGAGAGAGGATGTACTTTGGCTCATTCACAGGACAGGCTGTTTCTCTTCTGCTGGTATGCAGCTCTGAGGTGCATATATATATATATATATGTATATATATATATATATATACATATATATATATATATATATATGAACTTAGCAACTTCAAAACTATTCCAAATAGATATTTATCGCAGCTTGTGGACCGGGTCCTAGCAACAGCAAAGTCATCAACTAGATAAAAAATCAGGGGGATGAACCTTGGTTTCAGGAAACTCCCTCTTTCAGTTGCTATGCCCATATACCATTATTGGAAAAAAAAAAAGATATAATCTAACACTGGGGTTTTCGAGAAACTTCCAAAACACGAGGCAAATATAAGAATTGCATATTTTCTCACAAACATTACGCAATACCTCATAAAAATATAAAATGTATTTACATAACCGCTTGTTTATATCTCATATGGATCATTTAGCACTCTTAAAAATATTACGTAAGACATCGTAACAAAATACGTGAAATGAAAAGATAATTCTTAAATATAATTTAAATTTATATATACTAACTTGAATGAAGAAGACAGCGAAATTAATGACGAAAGTCTTACATAATATACATATCAAACTTATACCTACACGAGAGGAGCTCATCTTATGAGCTGGCTATTCACCTTACAAATGAAATACATAGATAAAATATATTAATAAATTATTCGCTCTACACTAGACTAGCTTTGTAAGATTATATATATATATATATATATATATATATATAAGCAGACAAGTTGTTCTTTATTATATTAGGGAGACAATAATATAATATTTTTATTATCATTTTCATTATTATTATTGTTGTTTTTATTATTGATAATAAAGCCAGTATGAAAAAAAAACATTATGATAAAGAACAATTCCTAAAAACAAAGAATCAAGACGACATTAACTTTATTACCTTATATCTCCGGGTATTCAGGACAAGCGCCCCCCCCCCCCCCCCACCAAAGGGTCCTATAGAATACCGTATGATAAGACATAAGTTTTTGGAAGTGGCGATAAAAGAGGAAGAAGAAGGAAGACGCCTTAAGGAAATCTTCGATGGGTCTCGTCCATTACTCTGTGGTCTCTTTTTCAGACCAAAAGACCAAAAGTGACAGATGGGGTCTCCTTTAATCTTCCATTTATGGTCCCTTGATCTTTGGTCTTTTCTTATATGGTCTATTCAAGGGACATTTGTTTTGACCCCATTGTTTACATAAAATTTTCTCTTCATATTTTATTTTATGGCAGATCTATTTTGACGCTGTTAGTAATCTTGAAATATTCTATATTTAGTATTCATTACTTCTTATGCAGTTTATTTATTTCCTTTTTTCATTTCCTCACTGCTAGTTGTAAAAGCAGGCTGCTAAAGCAGCCTGCTTTTACAACTAGGGTTATAGCTTGGGTAATAATAATAATAATAATAATAATAATAATAATAATAATAATTAGGCTATCGACTATCAGACTCGAACTACGTCCCGGTATATCTCGATAGAATTCAGAACATCCCGACGTCTATATATTTGATGAGAGAGAGAGAGAGAGAGAGAGAGAGAGAGAGAGAGAGAGAGAGTTTGTGTATGATATACCATGAACCAATTGATTTTTCATAATGCCTGAGTAATTGAAGAGACAAGCCATTAAAGTCAATTTACCTATTACAAAAGTCCCGTGCAATAATATCCTCTTCGATATCAAAAACAAAAATAAAAGCGAGATTAGAATCAAAGCCTCAGTGAGTAATGGTCAATTTCAGTCGCCTTAATCATCGTTGGATTATAAAGTGTAGTTATTTAGACGATGTTTTTCTTTTTCATGATTTGTACGAAGTTTTTTCTAGTGAGGACACCGTTTTATTGGACTGACCTCCAAAGCAGAAGAATTAATCATATTTTAAAGGGACTAAGTTCCGCTTTGTTGGGTAACTGCTGTTAGGAATGTAAAGTTAGGAGAATTCAATTTTAGATTTACGAAGTTAGTTGTCGTCGAAAGTTGCTAGACCTTATTATTATTATTATTATTATTATTATTATTATTATTATTATTATTATTATTATTATTATTAGCTAAGCTACAACCCTTGTTCAAAAAGCCGGAGGGTTTAAGCCCAAGAGTTCCAACAGGGAAAATATTCCAGTGAGGAAAGAAAATAAGGAAACGGATAGAAAAGTGTACCCGAGTGTACCCTATCGCAAGAGAACTCTACCCCAAGATAGTGGAAGTCCAAGGTACAGAGGCCAGGGCACTACCTCAGACTAGAAAACAATGGTTTGCTTTTGGAGTGTCTTTCTCCTAGAAGAGCTGCTTGCCATAGCTAAAGAGTCTCTTCTGCTCTTAACAAGAGGAAAGTGGCCACTGAATAATCGCAGTCCAATAGTTAACAATAGGCAATACGTACAGAAACAGGTAATTGAGTGATAATTGGAGTTTTTTTGATCAAGTGATGAAGTTTTGTATGTATGTCCCAAACACAACGGACGCATAGAATAGAAACAAGATAAAAGGAAAAGAAAAGAAAAAAAGGCAAGATTTTCCAGCAGGATGATTATGCGACATCTTGGATCTAATGGTAGAAGTTAAGTCGTTTCTGCCACCTAACTGCAAATTGTGGCTTTAACAGCTCATGCAATTTCCCCTGGCACAGGAAGTACACCAAATTAAGGCTAAACGAAATTT
>NC_090756.1:53341839-53381530 GCF_036898095.1 Palaemon carinicauda
TCAAAATAGGTTTGTAGCTTAGCGTGCTAATAATAATAATAATAATAATAATAATAATAATAATAATAACTTTCCCTTGGTCTTGAACTAGGGGGATCGCTTCGTGCACCAATTGCTTGTTCATGAGATAACTTGTTCGGCTGAGTCTAATGGCGCTGGACTTGTCAGGGATAATTAGCAGGTGTCAGGAATCATAAAAGGCCTCATTAAAAGGGTGACTGAAATAGGCAGAAAGTCGGGGAACGTTTATCGGGGAATTGAAACGTTTGCTCTCTAGAGGAGGTGGAAATTGATAGAAAAATATACATATATAAGAATGTCTACAACCTTATTTGGAAAAACAGGATGCTACAATAACAAGGGCTCCAACAGAGAAAAATAGCCCAGCAAGGAAATGAAATAAAGAAATAAACTACATTTGAAGTAATGAACAATTGATGAAAAATACTTTCAGAGCAATAACTAAGCCGTTTTCTAGAAGTGTTATTCCTGCTGTGACAAGGTTTTGAATAATATTCCTAATTGGGTAGTTGAGTCATTAGAACTTCAAAAGTTGAAATATTACAGCAAATGCTTTTGTTTTGGACAGGCTGACATCTTTTTATAGTTTAATTATGAAATATCTGTTTTGATGCTGTTACTGTTTTTTTTTAATATTTTAATAGTTAATTACTTCTAATGTTTCTTTTCTTATTTCCTTTCCTCACTGGGATATTTTCCTCTGATGGAGCCCTTGGGCTTGTAGCGTCCTACTTGTCTAACTAGCTTGTAGCTTAACTAATGATACTAATAATAATTTTAAACCCTTCAACTATTTTTATTTAAACAATATTCTAACAAGAGTATTTCCTAAACAGTTACACATTTTTGATGAAATAATGTTGAACGAAGAGTTAAGCGATGTTTCAGATCACCTTTCACAAGTTGAAATTTGTTTAAATATACAGTATGTTCAGAGCAGGATATAATCCTACACAATATTTTGTCAATGGCAAGGTAAAATATAAACAAAATGAGGTAAATGAAGCAAAAAGTTTTTCAAAGTCCAGTTATATTAATTTAATTAATATTTTTGATAAAAATTACTGGTCGAGACAACTAATATGAATAGCTGTCCTGCCTCCCTCAAGTTAGTAACTTACTTCACCGGAAAACAACCGTATGAAGCAAGCCCCTACCAATGACTATCATGTCTCTCAGGATCTGAAAAACAAAAAAACACACCCTGTAAAACTGGTCAGGTAAAAGGGAAATTAAATTACTTACGGGAATCCTTATTAACAAAAACAAAACTCAAAACGGGAATCCGTTCACTAAAAATACCTTCGATGGAATTTGATTATATGATTTAAAAAACACAAATTTATTGTTCATAAACTTTGGTAATCCACCAAAACAAAACTTTATGGCAAATAGCCTGATGTGGTAATCCACGAATAACAATTAATGAATTCTCAATAAAAGTGGTAATCCACTGCAAAAACAAAACTTATAAGGTAAAAACAGAACCGAAAACAAAATTGGAAAAAAAAAAAGTCATTTCTTTTGATCCCAAGATTTAATTTCAAAAAGGTCTTGAGAAGGGAACTAATTTAATCTAATGTATTAAATCATTATGGCTAGGGTATCAAATCAACTCATGTTCAGATGTGAAAAGGCTGACTCACCTCAATACTCCTGCCGTTCACTGAATTACTGTTGCCCCCTTAAAGTGGCATAGTGTCGGTATCACTAGGGGTTTATCCTTCCATGAGCGAGACTTAAAAATGACCACCGTACAATAAGGATTTTGCCTGAGAACTGACTTGGATACTCCGATCACCTGGACAAAAACTTCCAGTTCTCGGACAACAGCGTACACAAGCAGTTCACTTTAAAAAGCAATACTAGTCGACAGATCACTAGTAACAAGGTTGTTTAGAGGAACTAAAGTCAGCCCCGCTCAGTACTTGAACATGATAAAAATAATATTACGAATAATATTTAGAAAGTTTGATATATATTATATTTAACAACAAAAGAAATCACTTTCAACTTCTCCAATTTTGGTTTACGATAAGTTATTTTCTACAAATCCAATCCAATCCAATCCTGCTTCTCTCTCTCTCTCTCTCTCTCTCTCTCTCTCTCTCTCTCTCAACACTACGATGAAAAACTTCTAATGAGAGGGGGGGAGGTGGTTGGGAGGAGAGGGGTTACATTTTAAGGTTAAGTAATAGAGAATAACAATATCTTCATGATTATCCTTTTAAAGGTTTGAAGGCTGCATATGAATTGCAGAGGTAAAGGACAGTGACATTGTCCTACATGTCATCAGCGCCTAAGTCCCCTCTCCATGCAAGCTAGGACTAGGGAAAGCCAGCCAAAGGCTGCTGATGACTCAACAGGTAGACTTATAGGGGTCTCCAAACTCCCATCCTTACCTCACAAGGACGGTGAGGTTGCAACGACCAAAGAAACTAACGAGTTTGGGCGGGACTCGAACTCCAGTATGGCAATCTACAGTCAGAGACGTTATCACTTAGGCCATCACAATCTTGGTGGTGGAATTAAGTAACGTTTTATTAAGTAATTCCTGTATTACAGAGAGAGAAATTCTCAATAGAATAGATATTTGACTCTGAAGATTTCAATATAAGAAGTCAAGTATTCATCATGGTGAAACATTTGATGATCAGAGTGGTATTAAATCATCTGACCAACCAGTCTGCCAAACTTTTGATATTTGTACTGATTTATCGTTTCTTATAGCGTTATCTTTATTATAAAGCGGAATAGATCAAATTGACTAAATACTTATCACATTATATATATATATATATATATATATGTGTGTGTGTGTGTGTGTGTATAGACACACATATATATATATATATATATATAGAGAGAGAGAGAGAGAGAGAGAGAGAGAGCATGATAAAATATTCCAGCATTAATAGTGAGGTCAAAACAAAAGCTAGGAATGACTGGGGAGAATATTTAGACAGGAAAGCAGATGAGGCTGACAAAGCTATGAATTCAGAAAGTGGCTATGATGTAAGCATTAGAATTAGTAATGAAATCTCTATTGGGGCAAAGAAGAAGCATATACCCATCCAAAAGAGAGATTGGTCTGTTATAACAACAGAAGATGAAGAAAGACTACGTTAGCTGAAACATTTTGGTGAGGTTATGAATAGGAGATATGAAGGGAATAATTTGATTGCTATACCTGAAGCTGACGAAGACCTTGATGTGCCCATGAATGAATTCAGTGTGTTGGAAGTCGAAGCTATCCTCAAAACACTAAACAGATGGAAAGCCCCGGGATGCGATAGAATAACTGTCGAGATGATACTGGCCGAAAATTAAGTGATTCCCAGACTACTTACAAGATTAGTTTGTAGAATGCGACATGAAGAGGAAAAACCTAATGAATGGGAGTTAGGGGGTATTGGTGAAAAAAAAAAAAGAAAAAAAAAAACCTGACTGATTGCAATAATTACACAGGCATAACACTTACGTCAGTTGTTATGAAAATTCATAGTATGATTATTCTAAAGACACTTGAGAGAAATGTTGATGAAAAGCTGAGAGATGAACAAGCAGGATTTGGAAAATGTAGAAGTTACACTGACCAAATTTTCATTTTGAGACATATTGTACAGCAATGTGTAGTATATAGGAAGCCACTTTTGATGTAATTTGTGGACTACTAAAAAGCCTTTGATAGTGTGCACCGGCCGATTTCATGGAGAGTCCTGCGTTTTTATGAATTTTGTCTTAAACATGTAAATTTGATTAAGTCTGTTCCTGAGCTTAGCAAATGCAAAGTTGATGTTAATGGAGTCTTATCAAATGAATTTCCAGTGAACAGCAGGGTACTCCAAGGGAATGTGTTGTCACCTATGTTGTCTTATCCTCCTCATGGATTTTGAAGTGCGTAGAAAAGTCGGAGATGGTGGAGGAAGATTAGACTGGATTGGTGATAGGAATTTAGCAGACCTACAGTTTGCTGATGATACTATCCTCGTTAGCAGAGCACCACAGGATTCGCAATGCTTGCTTACCAGAATGCATGAAATATCACACGAAGTTGGGCTGAAGATAAATAGAAGAAAGACAGAGATGATGAGAACGGAGTATGCAAAGGAAGATCAAATATCATTGGAAGGAGAAAAGATTAATGAGGTAGAATCATTTAAGTATTCTCCAATACAGTGTCTTTAGAATTAGAGTTTAGTGAAAGATTGAAAAGCAGGTCAGACAATGGCTAGGTTAAGTATAATTTGGAAATCAAATCGCCTGAAATTACCTATAATAATCACACTATATATCAGTTTAGTAAGATCGGCGTTACTCTATGGACATGAGTCATGGTATGTCAATGAAACAATCTCCTATAGATTTAGTAGATATGAAAACAAAGCCTTCAGAAGGATATTGGGAGTTAAGCGGCAGGACAGGATTAGAAACGAAACTATAAGAGAGATTACTCGAGTGCCATATGTGGATGATATCATGAGAGGTAGCTGGAGATGGTTTGAGCATGATCTTCGAACTTCCTAAGAGAGATTAGTTAACCAAACGTTCAGTTGGGCTCCACAAGTCACTAGCAGAGTTAGAAGACCTAGACCTACATGACTGAGGACTATGAAGCGTGAAGTAGGATATGATGAATGGAGAAGTATTGAACTAAAAGCTCAAGATAGAAACGACTGCCAAAATCTAACCGAGGCCCTTTGCGTCAATAGGCGTAGGAGGAGATGATGGTATATATATATATATATATATATGTGTGTGTGTGTGTGTGTGTGTGTGTACTAAGCCTTGTATGAAAAATATGTAGAAGCGATTTATACAATGAGATTAATTTCCTTTTTAAGAGCACCATGACTGTCATAATTTATTGTGCTGTGCGCGAACACTGAACTCTGAACATGTGTTACGTCTGATAGACTAAGCCTAATGGAGAGAGTATATTTCCAAAACAGTGGAGATTTCCACAAAATCTAACAATTCAGCATATTGGCAGAGCAACATTGCATTTACTTACTTCTAGGGGTAAGCAGTACCACTGAAGCGATCACAAGAACAAGAAGGTACTCGTCTGAAGAGCACCAGGATGTGTAGATTGTAATCACGAACCTTTTTATAATAAAGTTAAAACAGCCCATGTTCCGATGTCTCATACACACACACACACACACACACACACACACACAAATACACTGTTAAGTTAAGTCCTCTCCTTGAGAGGCAATCCCATGCTGAGTCAGAAACTGGAAAATAAAAATATTGAGGAAATGAGAGAAAGTACCCAAGACGAGCGTTTGCAGAAACCCGTAAGAAATCATGTTGGCGTATCCAGGGAAATGCTCACTCAGTTTCATCAAAGTTAGCAACAGAGAGATTTTTTTTATTTAATAAGTTTATTGCGTTCAATATCATACATATATACAATGTATATACATGCACACATATACAGCAGAACACAAATGGCGACCCCCCCCCCCCCACCCCCCCTAGCAGGCTTGCATCGGAAAGTTTGCCTTAACAATTTCCGAGAGAGAGAGAGAGAGAGAGAGAGAGAGAGAGAGAGAGAGAGTATATTAGCCATCTAATGTTTGGCAATAGTAATATGAAATTATTTTATACATAACCTTTGAGAGAGAGAGAGAGAGAGAGAGAGAGAGAGAGAGAGAGAGAGAGAGTATATTTGCCTTCTGATGTTTGGCAACAGTAATTTAAAATGATTTTATTCATAACCTTTGAGAGAGAGAGAGAGAGAGAGAGAGAGAGAGAGAGAGAGAGAGAGAGAGAGAAAATTATATTGGCCTTTCTTGTTATTTAATTAATGCGGTTAAGAAATTTTGGCCCAATTTACATTAAAAATGCTCGAAAATATATCAGTGGCTATTATCATTTAATGTTATCATATATAAAAACATATTCCTCCTGATTCAGATATTCCAAAGTAGGGCTATATTCGGTAGGTCTACCTGTTACGTAAACCCTTTATAGCATATCTAAGTTTCTATCATTTCTAATCTGACAACGGTCTATTGTGCAAAAATGTTTAAAAAGAAAAATATATTTTTTACGTCAATTTATGAAATAAAAGATAAGATTTTAACAATACAAATGAATATAATCAAACGCTTACTTTACTTGTTACCTAATAATCTATTATCATATCGCCGAAAAAAAAACAAAAAAAAACATAGTTGCTCGCATGATTGAACAGAATCTCACGATTGAAAAATAGATGTCCAAAAATGTAAATTTACCTACTACCTCATTATAGCAAAAATTAAAAGATTTCAACAATACAAAAATATATCATTAAATGCTTACTTTAAATATTATCTCTTAATCTCCTGTAATCACTCCAAGAACAACATAGTTGCTCGCCTGACTAAGCCAAAAAAAAAAAAAAAAAAAAAAAAAAAAAAATCATGATGACGTCATCAGCGTGTGTGCGTTTGTGGTTTCTCCCGACCGCCATGTTTATATCATCGTGAAATTCCGATAGCAAAAAGTAGCCGGTTCCATTTGAATGTCCCTCAGTGGAGATTTGCATTATATAAAAAGTGGTGGATTATAATAAGATCTAAGTTGTGGGAATGAGAGCTTTTAATTTTTAAAGCATACATACAATATATTCATGTGTATATTACAAACGTACAGTCACTCACACAGTTTTTGTAACAGTTTGATTGAGAAGCATCGTACAAAGACTGTAATCCTTCGTTCCTAAGATAATTCATTACTTCTGCGTAATTTCAAAATATAACGACATTAATTCCCTTATCAGTAGAATGTAATCTTCAGCTTTGCCACGATTACCTCACTACTACATCTTGCGTGGAAATGTAATTAACTTCGTGGATGAGGTTATTTGAGAGAGAGAGAGAGAGAGAGAGAGAGAGAGAGAGAGAGAGAGAGTTTGCGTATGATGTACCATGAACCAATAGATTTTTCATAATGAATGAGTAATTGAAAATCAAAACTTCCACCTATGTATAAACAACGCATTAAACTCAATTTACCTATTATAAAAGCCCCGTGCATTAATAGTCACTCTGATATCGAAAACAACAATGGATGTCAGATTAGAATCAAAACCCCAGTGAATAATGGTCAATTCCAGTCGGTTGCTTCATCGTTGAATTGCAAACTGTTGTTATTTTTGACAATGTTTTTCTTTTTCGTGATTTGTGCGGAGATTTTGCTAATAAGGATACCGTATTATTAGCCTGACCTCCGAGGCAGAGGGATTAATCATATTTGAAATGGAATGAATTTCACTTCGTTGGGTAACATGCTGTTGGGAATGTACAGTTCTGAGAATTCAATTTTAGATTTACGACAGTTGAAGTTAGTTGCTATACATTATTATTATTATTATTATTATTATTATTATTAGGTAAGCTACAATCCTAGATGGGAAAGCAGGATGCTATAAGCCCAAGGGCTCCAACAGGTAAAATGACTCAGGGAGAAATGGAAATAAGGAAACAGATAGAAGAGTGTGGCCGAGTGTACCGTCAAGCAAGAGAACTCTACCCTAAGACAGTGGAAGAAAATGGTACAGAGGCTATAGCACTAGCCAAGACTAGAGAACAAGGGTTTGATTTTGGAGTGTCCTTCTCCAGAAGAGCTGCTTAACATACCTAAAGAGTCTATCACCAAGAGAAAAGTAGCCACTGAAGAATTACAATCCAGTAGTTAACAATAGGCAATATGTTAAGAAACAGGTAATTAAGTGAGAACTGGAGTTTTTTCAATCAAAGGAAGAATTTATGTATGTTGGGTATGTTTGTCCCAAACACAATGAACGTATAAAAAACGAAACAAGATAAAAAAAAAGAAAAAAAGGGAAGACTCTCCAGCCGGATAATTATGCGAGGTCTTGTTCGTAATGGTAGAAGTTAAGTCGTTACTGCCACCTAACTTCAAAGTGTGGCTTTAACAGCTCATGCAATTTCCCCTTGCACAGGAAGTACACCAAATGAAGGCTAAACGAAATTCCCCATTTAAGAATTGGAAAAAAAACCAAAGCATCGTATTTTAAATATCAGAATTTCGTATGTTATACCAGCAAAGGCGCTGTCAGAAAACCTTTCCTGGAGTGTGGAATATTTCGTGGTCAGATTCATTTGTCAATAGATTATCGTTTTTTCTTTTCTAGATAGAAAATGGAAAAGTACGAGTGGCAGGGGAAATGAATCGTGATATTGAATGTTTTGCTGATTCCTTCAATACATATGGCCAAAGGATATCCAATTCTTTTCCCAGATATCTCTGGTATTCAATCAGGACAGATGAAAAGATGATTTGACACAACCAAAATGGAAACAATATAGGCGACATATACAGAGATTATTTTTTATTTCATTATTTAATTGTGAGAGGTGTAACTATATGTTCAAGTGTTTATATAGATAGCAAATATCCACTATGCAGTGGTAAAGTATCTGTGTTGTAAACAAATTGACTGACATTCAAGTGTCTTCATTCGTTTGTTTCAGATTGCCCTACTTTAGGTAAGACATGGGCTCTTGCGTTCGCCGCCCGTAAGGTTTCTTTTGTGAAAACCTGAATATTGGACATGAAATGTACAAACTTGACACATTTATATGTAAAGAGATTTGAAAGTTATATATATATAAACTTTAGGCAGTTAATGTAGAACTGAATGTACCGGATATAATTAACGCTACTGTGAAATATTTTGATCAAAGTTACCGTCCACTGGCGGGTACAATTATTTCACAAAGTATACATAAATGCTTTAGCACTATAAATTGTTATGTTAGATAGAAGTACTTATATGTGCGTAATTGTATGTTCCTGCTGATATGGTTGTATGAGCATAACTACCAAGTCTATGCATGTGTCTGTATATGTATATCTTTATGTTTATATGTATGTATATGGGTATGTAGGCCTACATATTATGTGTCTATAGGAATACCTGTAAGTGTATACGTATGTGTATGTTTATGTGTTTGTGCATATGCATAAATGTTTTTATATATACATATATTCTTGCTTATGTATTTATATGGACAAGGTTACCTCTATTAATATTAGAAATTGGACTGAAGGTCTAAACAAAATTACAGGTCATCAGAAATGACTCTTTCTGTCAAGTGTCTAATGATGTTTGATGTCCGCCCAGGAAACACCTGATAATAGCGCAGGTAGCTGGTATGTGACCGTCATTTTTCTATAAGTCTCTATATGTATGTTCGTACGTTTATTGTACCTATAAAATGTAAAGAAACCTGGTTCAATAAATCAGTTCTCTGAAGAAGTATCACGAAACTAGTCAGGACTTAATCTAATATTTCATATTTTCATATTACATGTTCTTTTCATATAAACATCACGTTTCCCTGGGATTTTTAAGCATATGTATATATATATATATATATATAAATATATATATACATACATATATACATTTATATATATATATATATATATATATAAATATATTATATATATATATATATATATATATATATATATATATACAGTATATATGTATATATATATATATATATATGTATAAGATACATACATATATAAATATAAGTGTGATCGCTGTAATGCATCGTATATTGGAAAAAGTGAAAGACATTACCGTGCAAGATTATCTGAGCACTTCGGTCGCTCACCTAGAACGGATAATTATATGGCAAAACCACCCCATTCAGCCATCAGAGACCATTCCGTAAGTGAGGACCACCCAATGTCCAAGGGGAATTTTTCCATCTTAGCCACTTCGCAAAGTAACCTCGACTTAGTAATAATGGAGGCAATATTCCAGCAGAAACTAAAACCAAACCTGGGCCGGGCAACGTATGAATTAAATTGTGTTTAATTTTATTTCATGTGAGTTTATAGCGCTGGCGCTTTGATCTTTTATTTTGTAATTAGATTGATTTTATAGTTTTATGTTAATTTCTTATTTTATTTCATAAAGTTTTTGTATGTTCATTTTAAATTTTCTGTTTTAAATATTCATCATACTAAGTTTTAACTTATACAATGTATCCTATTTTAGCCTCTGGCGATGGAAATAGATTTCCGAAAGCTAAGCAATAAAGATGTATATCATAACCCTGGTACTATTATTCATATATATATATATATATATATACATGTACATTTATATTTATATAAATAAATTATATATATATATATATATATACAGTATATATATATATATATATATAAAGCCAGATACTTGCTCTGTATTATATAGGGGAGAGAGTCCATTATTCTCTATGAAGAATTCTCTCTCTCTCTCTCTCTCTCTCTCTCTCTCTCTCTCTCTCCTGAGATATCTTTTGTAGCCAAGACACTAAAAACCTGAGACCTTTTCCTTCCTCCAAGTGTATCGCCCGAAGACTTTCCTTTGAGAGGACTAATGTTAAGTCTTTTTGAAGCGCTGCTTTCCCCTAATGCTGCTTGCAAGCGCTCCATTAGTCTTTCCCAAGAAAGGCTTCAAGCAAAGACGCTTTCGGGAATTTTTTGTTTTCGTCATTTATTGGTTTCATTCAAGGCGAACAGGAGGGTGAATTGTAAATGCAGTTATTTGTAGATAAGGGCAATTTTTATTATTATTATTATTATTATTATTATTATTATTATTATTATTATTATTATTATTATTATTATTATTATTATTATTATTATTATTATTATCTGTGTGTGCATGTGAGTGCATGCATATCTATCTATACACTAGTGATAATATAAATAATAACAATTATAGTTACCTTTGAGTTTTCTTGCTTGAGGGTACATTCAGGCACACTATTTTATTTTATTTCTCTTGCTATTGTTTTCTTTATGAATTTTTTATAGGTTATATAAGAAAGGTCTATTTCAATGTTGTTACTGTTATTAAAATGCTTGATTTTAATGTTCATTACTTCCATTGTAGTTTATTTATCTCTTTGTTTCTTATCCTCAGTGAGTTATTTAACCTTGTAGGAGCCCTTGGGCTTTTAGCATCCTGCTTTTCCAACAGGTGTTGTAGCTTAGATGATATTAATAATAATAACTATAATAATAATAATAATAATAATAATAATAATAATAATAATAATAATAATAATAATAATAATAATAATAATAATAATAATAATAATGATGATGATGATAATTAATAAATAATAAATAATAGATAATAAATGATAATAATGATAACAATAATAATAATAATAATAATAATAATAATAATAATAATTAATAATTAATAAATAATAAATAATAACAACAACAACAACAACAACAACAACAACAACAACAACAACAATAATAATAATAATAATAATAATAATAATAATAATAATAATAATAAAAATAATAATCATTCTTTACCTTGGTCTTGAACTATCACATGGAATACCAATTGAAAGATGTTTTTATCTAGTTATTCCTCTTAAAATATTTCATATTAATTGTTCATTACTTCTCTTGTAGTTTATTTCTTTATTTCTATTTCTTACTGGGTATTTAACCCTGTTGGAGCCCTTGTGCTTGTGGCATCCTGCTTTTCCAGCCAGGCTTGTAGCTTAGCCAATAACAACAACAACAACAACAACAACAACAACAACAACAACAACAACAACAACAACAACAACAACAACAACAACAACAACAATAATAATAATAATAATAATAATAATAATAATAATAATAATAACACTTTCCCTTGGTCTTGAGCTATGAGCATGAAATGCTTCTTATCCAGGAGATGAACTGAGTCTAATGGTGCTGGACTTGTCAGGGATAATTAACAGGTGTCAGGAACCGTAAAAGGACTCATTAAAAGAGGACTGAAATAAGAGGCAGAAAGTCGGGGAACGTTTATCGGGGAATTGAAATGTTTGCTCTCTAGAGGAGGTCGAAATTGATAGTGATTTAAATATATATCAGAAGGTCTACAACCCTAGTTGGAAAAGTAGGTTGCTAGAAGCACAAGGGCTCCAACAGAAAAAAATAGCCAATGGAGGAAGGGAAATAAAGAAATAAACTGCAAGAGAAGTAATGAACAATTGCTAAGAAATACTATAGGAGCAATAACTACGAAGTATTCTAGAAGTTTTCTTTCAGCTGTGACAAAGTTGGGGAATGATCTACCTTATCAGGTGGTTGAATCGGAAAAAACTTCAAAAGTTCAAAATAACAGTAATTGTTTTTATGTTGAACAGGCTGAGATAAGACTTTTTATAATTCATATAAGAAATATCTATTTTGATGTTGCTACTGTTTTTGAAATATTTTATTTTAATTTTTTATTACTTCTTATATCGCTTTTTTCTTCCCTATTTCCTTTCCTCACTGGGCTATTTTTCCCCTGTTGGAGCTCTTGGGCTTATATCATCTTGCTTTTCCAATTAGAGTTAAAGCTTGGCTAATAATAATAATAATAATAATAATAATAATAATAATAATAATAATAATAATAATAATAATAGTTTTCGATCTTTATGCTACCTTGATTAAAACAGCAATGATTAGACTAAAATTATTTGGTAAACGTCATTTATATTTGAATATGTATATATATATATATATATATATATATTAGCAGAGCACTTGTACTTTATTATATGGAGGAGACTGAAGAAACCTTTTAAAAGAAAAGGGCAAAACACAAAATTTCCATCTTTTTGACAAAATTAGTTTTTAAACAATTATACATTTCTTTTTATGATATAATCTCGAACGGGGAGTGACTTATCCCTGTAAGAATTGCCGATGAAAAAAATCTTTTCGTTAAGTGATGAATCAGATCACCTTTCAGAAGTTGAAACTTGTGTTTAAATATATTTTCTGATTCATCCTATGTTTTTGAAAGAGGAAAAAGGGTAGGAAAAAGAGATTAATCAGCAGAGGATATAATCCAATCTCTCTCTCTCTCTCTCTCTCTCTCTCTCTCTCTCTCTCTCTCCACCCGAAGATCATCTTTATCCATTCAGAAATGGTCTCATATTTGATTATGCAGAATTATCTCCTTGAACACTAGCTGAAAAAGTTCCAATGAGAAAGACGAAAGCCTTCAAAGGCTCGGAGAGAGGGGGAGACAGGGGTGGGTAGGAGGGGGAAGGGTTACATTTTAAGGTTATGTAATAGATAATAACAATATCTCCATGATTACCCTCTTACGTGTGGTAGAATGAAGTTACGGTTTCATTATATCATTCCTGGCTTTGAGTGCATCCATATGCAGAACACGAACTAGGCATCCTTTATGTAAAATGAGAGTTTGTGTCCTGCCTAAACGATTGTTTTAGTTGTACTGAGCTAGTGACATCTCCACTTTATTAAACATAATGTAATACCATGCTTTTGTTGGTCACGGCGCAGGTGAAAGTCCATTTTGTCCTACGCGTGGGCCTGCTTCACAAATCCGGGAAAAAAGGCACATTCAGGTATAAAACCTCCTTGTGTATCACCCCTATAACAACATAGTTGTTCGCCTGACTAAGCAAGAAGTTCATGATGACGTCATTAGCGCGTGTGTGTGTTTGTGGTTTCTCCCGACCTACAGGTTTATAACCTCGTGAAATTCCCACAGCAAAAAGTAGCCGGTTTCATTTGAATGTCCCTCATTGGAAGTTTGCATAATATGATAAAGTAGTTTATAATAAACTCAAGGTTCTAGAAACGAAAACGTATCACCTTTAAGGCCTATATACAATTATTCATGTATACATATATTACACACACATACACACACGAATATATGTATATATATATGTATATATATATATATATATAAATAAATATTATATATATATATATATATATATATATATATATATATATATATATATATATAATATATATATATATATATATATATGTATATATATATATATATATATTTATATATATATATATATATACACACACACACATATATATATATATATATACACAGCCCTTTGTACGATACTTCTCAGCCTAACTGGTACAAGACATTCATTCATCATCATCATTATCATCATTATCTCCTCCTACGCCTGTTGATGCAAAGGGCATCGGTTACTTTTCGTCAGTCGTGTCTATCTTGAGCTTTGAAATCAATACTTCGCCATTCTCCTTCTCCTACTTCATGCCGTGTAGGCTTATGCCATCAACCTCTTTTAGAGCCCTGTGGAACCCAGTTGAGAGTTTGGTGAACTCATCAAATTTTCATGTTATTATTATTATTATATATATATATATATATATATATATAATAACATGACAATTTGTCATGTTATTATATATATATATATATATATATATATATAATAACATGACAATTTGATGAGTTCACCAAACTCTCAACTGGGTTCCACAGGGCTCTAAAAGAGGTTGATGGCATAAGCCTACACGGCATGAAGTAGGAGAAGGAGAATGGCGAAGTATTGATTTCAAAGCTCAAGATAGACACGACTGACGAAAAGTAACCGATGCCCTTTGCATCAACAGGCGTAGAAGGAGATAATGATGATAATGATGATGATGAATGAATGTCTTGTACCAGTTAGGGTGAGAAGTATCGTACAAAGGGCTATAATCCTTCGTTCCTATTAATAATTCATTATTTCTGGGTAATTAAAAAATATAATGACAAAAATTCACTTAGAAGTCAAATGTAATATTTAGCTTTGCCAGGATTAGCTCACTAATACATCTTGCGTGGAAAAGTAATTGAAACCGTCGATGAGAATATTTGCAGTTGATGTTTTCATCTCTCTCTCTCTCTCTCTCTCTCTCTCTCTCTCTCTCTCTCTGGGTGTACAATATCTGCATGGGTAGTCAATATCTTTGTTATTATTATTATTATTATTATTATTATTATTATTATTATTATTATTATTATTATTAGCTAAGCTACAACCCTAATTAGAAAAACCGGATACTATAAACCCTAGGGCCCCAACAAGGAAATATGGCCCAGTGAGAAAAGGAAATAATGAAACATTAAAGTGTCTGAGTGTGCCCTCAAGCAAAAGAGCTCTAACCCGAGACGGTGTAATTAAATCAGGTCAATCTACAGAGCATTGTCACTGCCATTTGCCTCTGCCGTTCAAGCATGTCTATTGTCACGTCTGGGGTTTGACCTTTTTTCATCTCCATAACGGCCACTGCAGATTGGTGATGTCGGGAGATTTCGTTGGATCGCTGGTATTGGTAGCCCTATCTAGTACAGCTGTGCCGATAATGGCGATATCACTATAAGGTATCCCCACTCAGAAAATTATGTACATATATATATATATATATATATAAAATATACACACCCACACACACACACACACATATATATATATATATATACACACACACATATATATATATATATACATATATATATATATATATATACATATATATATATATATATATATTTATGTGTGTGTAAATATATATATATATATATATATTTATATATATATATATATATACACACACACACACATATATATATATATATATATATTTATGCGTGTATGTGTGTATGTATATAACAACAAATAATGTACATATAAATAAACACTGCAACTAAAATAAGAGAAGAATACCTTCCAATCGGTTCATCCTCATCACAAAAGGAACAATGTTTATGTGGTTGAAAAGTCGCCTTCTTTGGGACTCCAATTCTTTATTGCATTATGCAAATCGCTATTCGGGAACCTTGCATTGAGTCAGTCGCTATTTGCTGTCGGAATTCCAGCCAGTTGTAAACATCGGGGCATAAAGCAAACCAAAACACACAGGATAAGGAACTTATCAAGGCCGTATCCGGGGAAGTGCTGACAAGTCATGCGAAAGACCATGTTCCTTAGTTCAATCATGCGAGAAACTGTTCTTAAGGAGATGGTATATATGTACTCTAGTATAATGATATTCTGGTGTTAATTGTTTTTATATAAAAAATACCACAAGTTTTAATACCAATTTAGCTAAACATCAATTCACGTCGATAGATAAAAAATGAAGAATGATATATGAAGGAAAGTCTGCTGTTAGGCCGATGGGTAGAGCAACTGAAAGATGAAATTACAGAGTTTCGGTGCTATGTCCAGGTAAAACTGTGCCTGCTTAAGGATAATCAAATCACTCTCCAACACCAACAGTAAATGGAGTCACGGCAGCATAGTATAGATATAGAGGAAACCATTGGTGAGAATAACGATGGGATATTTTAAGCGGGAGAAGAGTCTATACCAGCGCGCCAACACAACTGACCGTTACGAGAGAAATTTAAAAGGACGTTTGTCCGGATTTATCTTTCTGTTTTCCCACCTTTTCCTATTCCCGAGAAGATGGGGAAATGGTAAATAGGGAGGGGAAATAAACTGATATTTAGTGTCACCTTATGTAATTCTTCCTGAGAAATAAATGAAACGCAAAAAAATTAGTACAGAGAACTGATGTTTATACAGATTAAGATCGTTATAGTCATTGCTAGAAACGATGGTATTAAAACAAGCTTTTGAATGATTAATCTTTATAATTTTGTTAGATATAACAAATTGAATTCATTATAAATTGAAGTGAATCTGTTACTCTATTTTAGCCCCAACCTCTCTCTCTCACAGACCCCCCCCCCCCCCGCTAGTGGTAAACATTCATTATACATGAGCTGGAAATAAAAAGATTGTGATTCCGATATGAATCAAGTTGCAAAAAGTTGAGACTAACTACAATTCGATGAGTCAAGAATTGCTGTTGGTTGATTGTTGAAAGGAAGGATGCAGACGCTCCAATGATTATAGATATAACTCAAGAGGTAGCCAGTTGGTGAGGTTTCCCGGGAATTTATAGTTATATATTAAAAGTAATTTCAGAGATTACTGCTGAAATGTTTTATTTATATCATCGGGATACTCTTATTACATAATGCATATTCACATTAAAAAAGCATTAATAAGGATATAAGAGTTGCAGATACGCGAAAAAATCGTTGAAAATTAGCTTGAAATTGTGGACCCCAGCTGCTTTGGTAAGGTTTTCCAACGCCCCTTTATAAACTTGCTTGATCCAGGCTTGGGCAGAACAAGACCATCATTGTATCCTAATAGTGGCGAACGTGCTATTAATACACTGCAAGTACTTCGAAATGTCCTATCTTGTATTAAGTCGCTTTTCTATGACGTTTGTCATCAGAGAAAATTCCTTTGAAATGTCCCATCTTGTATCAAGTCCATCTTCCCTGCCCAGCGATGGGGTCCATCATAGAAAAGTCTATAACAAACTTTGGTTTGTTTATGTGAAGGAGGTACTGGCTTAGACAAGAGAACCATCCCATTCCCTACCTATGTGACGAAGAAACAGAGGACTTCTAAAACTCCAAAGAGGTCTCCACTGAGAGGAAAGCCATTAAGCGCTCTGATACTGGTGTACCAACCGTGTGGCACACAATTGTACATAATTATTTTGTATATATTATGCTTGTATCTGCGCTCTTCCCTCGCACTAAAAAGAACCTGAATGATCATGTCTCCGTTTTGCTCTGTAACATTGTCTGTCTCTCGAACAGGTCATGTCCTGTTGCCTTGAGGTTTTGTATATAAAGAAGAGTGTTCCTTAATAAACTCAGTTGATTGCATCCTGCCTTTGAGTTCACAACTCCTCTCTCGGCCCGTCACATTGGTGACCCCGGAAGTCGACTCGCTCCCACTGCCTTCCACCCCCACCTCCCTCGCCCCTCCATCGTTGGTACTATGACGGAGACAGACTCTACCACAGCAGTTGGCGCCGCCCCATTGAAACTTTCACCGTTCGCCACCGGAGAAGCGTTTGCTTGGTTTCAGCGCTCAGAAGTCCAGTTTCGTATCAGGGGCGTGACTCGCTCAACCACCAAAGCGGATTATGTTCTCGCGGCGATACCCGAGGACACCTTCCCAGAAATATCCGACTGGCTTGGTGAACAAGGAGGCACCCCAATAGCGTATGAAGCCCTCAAAACATACCTTCTGCAGCAGTACTCGCCGTCACCAGCCGCCCGTATAGCAAAGCTTTTTCAGCTCTCGCAGCAACCGTTGGGAAACCAAAGGGCTTCCCTTGCCCTCAGGGAAATGACCAGTATCGCTCGCCTTCAACCTGCCGCAGACGGCTCTCCTCGTGAGGTGAACCTACTTCGTGCCCTTTGGATACGCCGTTTACCCGAACCTGTACCTGCTGCCATACCCGATGTGGATAGTTTACCCATAAAGGACTGGATGACAAAAGCCGACGCCCTTATGGACAGCCACTTCAAGACCTCCATCAACGCCTCCACCCCTGACGACGAGGATGCCTATTCAACGTCAACCGAAGCTGACATGAATGCCGTAGGACATACACGCCTACCCCGTGACGTGCCGAAGCGGCGACAAAGCCGCCCACCACCCACCAATCGCTCGCGCCCCAACGAACGACTTCTACAGCCACTTACTACCTCCCATCCGCCGCAGTTTTGCTACTACCACTTCAGATTCGGGGCAACCGCGAAGAAATGTGCCAAGGATTGTCAGTGGCCAAAAAACGTGTAAGTAGGCCATCGCTTGTGGCGGTGGCCTCCTATGTTTCTAATCTTTTCTTTTTACAGGATGCAGGAACGGGCGTGCGATTTTTGGTAGACACGGGTGCTTGTCGTTCTCTTTTGCCAAGGAAACTCTTCAAGGCACGACGTAGTCTGTCTACATCTGCCGACGTCCGCTTGGTAGCTGCCAACGGATCTGCGATACCCACCTACGGTTACGAGAACCTCACATTATCGTTCGGAAATGGTAAATTCAATTGGAAGTTTCTCGTTGCTGACGTCACAATGCCAATCCTCGGTGCGGATTTCCTCTCTCATTTCCACCTTCTGGTCGATGTCGCCCACCGACGATTGGTCAACGCAGACTCGTACTTGTCGACACCTCTTCAACCCGCCCCCTCTAACCTCGCTCTCCACATCAGTGCACCCACGGATGCCTACGCCCACCTCCTCACGTCGTACCCGGAAGTTTTCCGTCCAGAACTTCGCCAAACGCCCACGGTTCCTGCCAAGCACGGTATTTATCACCATATCAAGACGACTGGACCCCCAGTCTTCGCAAAATTCAGACGTCTGGCACCGGAACGATTGGCAGCCGCCAAACAGACGTTCGCCGAAATGGAGAAAATGGGCCTTTGCCAAAAGGCCTCCAGCCCATGGTCGTCACCCTTACACATCGTTCTGAAGAAAGACGGCTCCCTCCGTCCGTGCGGGGATTACAGGCGCCTGAACATGCAAACAGAACCGGATCACTACCCCCTCCCAAACATCGCCGATGTGACCTCCAACCTGCACAAAGCGTAGGTTTTCTCTACGCTCGACCTCCTGAAGGGGTATTATCAGGTGCCTATGAACCTAGAAGACATTCCCAAGACCGCCATCACCACTCCGTTTGGTACATACACCTTCAATTACTCCTGTTTTGGCCTTCGTAATGCTGGGGCAACGTTTCAACGTCTCATGGATGGCATCTTATGGGACCTCCCTTTCTGTGTATGTTATGTGGACGATATACTTGTGTTCTCCTCCTCAAAAGAGGAACACCTCCGTCACCTGCGCATCGTGCTCGACCGCCTGCAACAAAACGGCCTTGTAGTCCGGTACGACAAGTGTACCTTTGGCGCCAACGAAGTGTCGTTCTTAGGGCACCGTATCACTCCTGAAGGAGTCCATCCCCTCCCTGAGAAGGTAGCAGCCGTTCAGAACTTCCCCGCGCCCTCGACTGTCAAAGCTCTGCAGGAATTCTTGGGCATGATCAACTATTATCACCGTTTTCTGCCAGCCATTGCCGCCACTCTTGCTCCCCTCTACGCCTCCCTCAAGGGCAAGCCAAAGGACCTGAAGTGGGGTCCCCTTCAAGAAGCAGCCTTCTGCAATGCAAAGAAGGCCCTATCAACTGCTGCGGCTCTCACTTTTCCTATCCCACATGCCCCTCTCCTTCTCTCCACCGATGCCAGCGACGTCGCTATTGGTGCAGTACTCGAGCAGGTGGTCAAAGGCTCGCCCCGCCCATTGGCCTTCTTCAGCAGAAAACTGTCCAAGGCAGAATCGGGTTATTCTGCCTTCGATCGAGAATTGCTGGCGGTGCACTTGGCTGTCCGCCACTTTCGCCATTTCTTAGAAGGTACGCCCTTCGTCATTCGCACAGACCACATGCCTCTGGTGCACACCTTCACTCGATAGTCTGACACCTGGTCCGCCCGTCAACGCCGACATCTCTCCGCCGTGGCTGAATACAATTGCACCCTCCAATACGTCCCTGGGAAAATGAATCCCGTTGCCGAGGCCCTTTCAAGAAACACGTTGGCTGCCGTTCAACTGGGATTGGATTACAACGCCCTGGCTGAAGCCCAACAACAGGATCCAGAGTATCTAGCTTGTAGGACATCCTGCACGTCCCTCCGTTGGGAAGATTTTCCCCTCGTAGACTCCAACACCACCCTCCTCTGTGACGTCAGTACTGGTAGACCGCGACCTTGGATTCCTGCTCCCATGCGCCGACAGGTGTTTGATTTCATTCACGGCCTTTCACATCCCTCGTGCCGTTCTACTGCACAGCTGCTGAAGGCAAAGTTCATTTGGCACGGCATTTCTAAGGATGCTAAGGATTGGGTCCGCGCCTGTACTTCTTGCCAAACTTCCAAAGTACATCGACACACGGATTCCGGAGTGGGCACCTTTCCTCAACCTCAGCGTCGTTTCGCATACATTCACGTCGACGTTGTAGGCCCCCTACCCACATCACAAGGACATCGTTACCTGTTTACCGTCATCGACCGCTCCACTCGTTGGCCTGAAGCCATTCCCATGGAAACTGCAACGTCCGCCTCATGTACATCTGCCTTACTCTCTGGATGGATTTCAAGATTCGGTATCCCTGAGCATATTACTTCTGACAGGGGAATCACTTTCACCTCTCAATTGTGGACGCCATTAGCTAATCACCTGGGCATCACCCTACATCAGACAACGGCCTACAACCCCGCTGCCAATAGAATGGTTGAACGTTTTTATCGCACCCTCAAAGCAGCTTTGATGTCCCGCTGCAAGGATTGCAACTGGTTTACTCAACTTCCCTGGGTCCTCCTGGGACTAAGGACCACTCCTAAAGACGCCCTCGACGTCTCGGCAGCTGAAATGGTGTATGGCGACGCGTTGGTCGTCCCTGCCGAATTTTTTCCTTCTACGACCTCCTCCGACGATCTCCAGCGCATACATCACGTCGTGGGAAAATTTACTCCGTGCCGCCAGACTTACAAGCCCCCAGCGAAGCATCACATACCAACGGACTTGCACTCTGCAACGCACGTCTTCCTGCGCAACGACACTAGCAAGCCACCACTAACGCCCCCTTACACGGGCCCTTTCCTTGTGATCCGACGCAGTCCGAAAGCATTCCTACTAAACATTCGGGGCAAAGAAGACTGGGTCTCCATTGATTGTCTAAAACCTGCTTATCTTCTGCCAGATGACCCGCCTACAGTTCGCCTCTCTAGATCAGGGCGCCCTATTTAACATGTACAGTATGTCATTTTTAGGGGGGGAGCCATGTACCAACCGTGTGGCACACAATTGTACATAATTATTTTGTATATATTATGCTTGTATCTGCGCTCTTCCCTCGCACTAAAAAGAACCTGAATGATCATGTCTCCGTTTTGCTCTGTAACATTGTCTGTCTCTCGAACAGGTCATGTCCTGTTGCCTTGAGGTTTTGTATTTAAAGAAGAGTGTTCCTTAATAAACTCAGTTGATTGCATCCTGCCTTTGAGTTCACAACTCCTCTCTCGGCCCGTCACACTGGCAAGCAGTTCAGTGGTGCTCCAAGCAGCGTTGTCTGTAAGGATTACCCAATGGAAGACCTCAAGACGAGTAATAGTGTCAGGGATGCCAGTGTAGTTAGATTCAGTGTTGCTCCTGGTCATACGAAAAAAAAGAGATTTCGATCTCGGTGGCGTGTGGTATCTTGCTTCACAAGCAAAATGGATATTGAACATTTGTACCCCAATTGCTTGACTACTTCAGGTGCTAGGTGTTTGAATGAGTTTATAAAAGCTAAAAAAAAAAAAGAAGCTTACATTAATGATAGAAATCATAAGCATTTTGAGGACCCTTCCCTTGAAGATGTAAGGTTCATCCCGAGACCTTCTTTATCTTCATCAAACTAATAGCACCTACGCAACAAGCAAAAGAAAAACACAAACAAAAACAAGCATGGCAACCCTTTTACTGACAAGCTGGAACAGCACTGGCTCTTCCTATGGACTACGAAATTATGGTAAATAGAATAGTGTTACTAATTTTTCATAATACAACAATAAGTTTAATATTTTGTTAGGCTGCGGTAGGCAAGTAAGATTCTAGAAATTAATTCTATATTGGAATCATATCTATCGCTTAGTAAACATTCTATCCGATACAGTCATTTCATGTTATTAACGATTGCCTGTTCCTTTCGGCCAATCAAGAGATCTTGTAATAATGCAGCCCGTAAAATCCTTTCATGTTAAGCTATAATATTAAAAAAAAATGTTTTAACGATAACAAATTTGCTATATACCATACAAAAACATTCTTATGTATTTATTTATTTCTTAAAATATCAGGATTTTTTTTTTCATAAAACATTGCTTGCGATTTATTATAAAATCATTTCATATTTCAATAGTATAATTTTGTAGCTTTGAATATCTTTTTTCAGAATTTAACTAATGTATTATGTTATCGATAACTATCACAGATAAAATCCACTTCAAATCAATATTTCCGAAGTTGGTACCATCGCACAAAAATATTCTTAAAATATTTGATTTTAATTGTCTATTTCTTCTCTTGTAGTTTATTTATTTCCTAATTGCATTTCCTAACTGGGCTATTTTTCCCTGTTGGACCCTCTGGGCTTTACTGCATTCTGCTTTTCCAACTAGGGCTCTAGCCTAGATAATAATAATAATAATAATAATAATAATAATAATAATAATAATAATAATAATAATAATTTCATAGGTGGGACATAAGTAGACCAAATGGTACTTGAGGTAGACTAAGAATTTTGAAAATACCTTAAAAACTAACAGTTATCGATGCTTGAAATTGGTATATTTTCAAAATATTACCTTGCGAATTTTGGAGAGAAAAAAACAACAAAACAACACATAGACCATTACCATAAAAAATCCCTCGTATATACTATAACAGGGACGGTGTAGGACACAGGCATTTTACACATTAATACATTTGACTTATTCCATAATTTGTGTCAAGCCATTTCTACCAATTTCGACCCTGAATTACATTAGTGGGTGGCTCACTATTTTATTCGTGGTGTTCTATAAATACGTATAGCATATTCTGAAAAATATAATTCGCCTATTTTAACTAATATATGATCCATTTGGGTGTGCAAAAATCTAGTTGTAGTAGAGTGTGTGTAAGTCAAAGTTCGCAAAATTACTTCTTACTTCAGATTATTTCCAATTACAAGGGTTTCTGAAACCATGCAAAAAAAGAAAAGTTTTTAACTCCTACATTACTTTTTAAATTCTACAGAGAGAGAGAGAGAGAGAGAGAGAGAGAGAGAGAGAGAGAGAGAGAGAGAGAATAGGATTAATAGGAAATCACCGCAGAAATAATCTAATTCATAAATCTAATGACAAAAAATTTAACCTTTCAATATAATTCTATTAATAAAAATAAATCATGACTGATGATTAATCAATAGGCTTTGCCTTTTTATCACTTAACAAAATGGAAATTTTCGTATGGTAAATACTGTACTACAGCATCATTCCACAATCTCGTCACAGTTGGAATAAAACTTCTAGAACATTGAATAGTATTAGGGTGATACTGCAAATCGTTAATTACTTTTCGAAAAACGCAATAAGAAATATTTTATGAAAGACAATATCATATGTTACAGAAAAGTCATTCTATTTTCTAGAATTCTCTTATAAAAAGAAGCCTTTGCGTTTTATATCTTATCTTTTGTTTCGTTTAAAAAAATAATAATTAATATGATAATACAATAGCCTTGATACGAAAAGTTTTCATAATTATGTTTATAGTTCAATTGTAATATTAATTTCTTTTCCTTTTTCCTATATTACAAAATCTATAAAAGTGAATCATCTACGAGGTCAATACTAAGAAATTCAGTCATTTACAATGAGAAAAAAATCAACAAAGGTTTAATGCTGTCTTGATATTTTCTTATTATTATCATTATTATTATCATTATTATTATTATTATTATTATTATTATTATTATTATTATTATTATTATTATTATTATTATTATTATTATTATTATTATTATTATTATTATTATGGGCTCTGTGAACGACGTAATTTTTCAATTTCTAATTGATGCATTATAAAAAATCAAGAAAAAAGACGATGCATAAAAAGGAAAAGGAAATGAAGAAAAAAAAAATTACAAGTACTTTACACCTTCCCTCAACAAAATAAATTCCATATAAGGGTTATTATTATTATTATTATTATTATTATTATTATTATTATTATTATTATTATTATTATTATTATTATTATTATTATTATTATTAATATTATTATTATTATTATTAAGCGAAGCTACAACCCTATTCGGAGAAGTACGATGCTATAAGCCCAAATGATTCAACAAAGAAAAATAGCCCAATGTAGAAAAAAAGGGAATAAAAACAATAGAAGAAAAATTAATGAATAAAGAATATAAAAAATCTTATGATCAGTAACAACATTAAAACAAACATATCATATATAAGCTATTAACACAGTCTCATATCAGCTTGTTAAACGTAAGAAAAAAAAAATTCGCTGCGAGTTTGAACTTCTGAAGTTCCACATAAAATGGATGATATTTTAAAAACCTAAACTGTTAAAAAACAGTAATTTTAACCGGAAATTCTTCGTAAATCATGCAGTTCTCAGCCGTATTTTAAGGAATGCAGGCGACTATAATTTTTACCCTACTTTGTTATCATCTTATAAGAGTTGGTAACCGTAATATCACTCCTTAACGTCAATATATCCGTAAATGCCTACCAAAATTTATTCCAGGATTTTTACCGTTTTTTTTAAATGCAAATTCTTAACAGTTTACTTTAACCAGTTTTTCCTATAGATGAGAGGATCATTGAACATTACCTTCATTGGCAAAAATTAAAAAATCTCTCTCTCTCTCTCTCTCTCTCTCTCTCTCTCTCTCTCTCTCCTAGTGCTTTCGGCTATGGCTAAATTGACTCTGGGCTATGGAACCAAATTCCAGTCTCTTCCATCACGAGGGGAAACGGATGAACACATTCCTACAAATTCGGAATACTTTCGTTTAAGCAATGAATTAAGTACTTCGTTTTATCCAGCTGTTCAAGGTTCCAGTAAGGGTGGAAGGAGAAAAAATAGATGAAAAGAGTTGCTATTCTCGATCAGAAAACTTGTATATACGTCATAAATGTTTGCGAGCCGCTCAAAAGATCGTCATCGAAGGAGGACAAAGCCAATAGTGTGGGTCGTAAAAAGGTTCTTCTTAGAAATCACAGGATTTAAGAGGATAAAATCTTATCTTTATTGTTAATGCTTCGTGAAAGTTATCACCTTATTTTCAGGACTATAACGAAACACAAGGAAGCAGTAGGAAACACAATAAAATTTGATGATTATTAGGAAATGAAAATAATTAAAAATAATAAATATCATCAAATGAATCGAAGCTAAAAAAAAAAATATAGAAAAAAGATTATATTGTGAAACCCGCTTCAAAATGGGAAAATTTAAAATTACAGTGTTAAATATGATTTTATGGAGGCCTTCGGGGTTTTTAAAAATCAAACCAATTATTCAATCATAATTTTTCTAAAGTGTATGGGGAGTTTCCTGTAAATTACCCTTTACACACACACACACACACACACACACACATATATATATATATATAATATATACATATATATATATATATATATATATTTATTTATATATGTATATATATATATATATATATATAAAATATATGTGTGTGTATGTGTGTGTGTATAAAATGACCCAAGAAAAAAGTGAATATATACTCTTCCTATTTAACTTGAAAATATTTGCCAGTATTGTACTGAAAATTGTACCATGATTTCGAATATATGAATATTCTGGGCTGGACGAGAGAGAGAGAGAGAGAGAGAGAGAGAGAGAGAGAGAGAGATGATAATGACGATAGGGCTCAATACAACCTCGTATAAAACTCATATATGCTTTAAATTATTTTTTTTTATCACAAATAAATTCATAATTCATTAATATTTATTCGTAGGGAAAAGGATACAGTATTTTATGATGATTATATCATAATCAGTGATAAATTCCATAAAATATCTGCGTAAGATGAGTGTCTATAAACAATTATACAATATCATTAGTATTGCAGGAAGGACTAAAGAGTTAGAGCTTCTAAAAAGGAAAAACTAAGACTTTTTTTTTATAAAGCTTTAATAAGTGCATAAACATGATTTTCATAAGAAAAATACTAAAACCGCCAAATCTATGGAAAATACCATAAGCAAAAATGGTTTGAAAATATGAAAAAAAAAAAAATATGTACACCAATTAATCGTAATACGTTTAAATGCCACTCATGAATGGCAGAGGCAATGGACAGTGACAATGCCATGGCAGAACAATGCCTTAGAGAATGGCCTTATATACTGTACATACGATCTGCTCTCAAGCCCTCACTCCACCCATGCTAGACCTGGGAGGGCCAGAGAATGGCTGCTGATGACTCCCCCCCCCCCCCTCAATACTCCATTCCCTAGCTCACAAGGATGGTAAGGTTGCAGGACACCACAGGAAACTATTGATTTGAAGCTTGTCTCGAACCCCAGTCTATCAGATAACTAGGCCATTAACATAAGTTTTAGGATACCGATAAAAATTAGATTCTCAAAGACTCTACTTGTCAAAACAAGAAAAAGAAGAAGAAGAAGAAGAAGAAGAAGAAGAGCGAAGCTTTCCGGCAAAGCTTAGTTAAACGAAGTGAATTGCTTCGAGATTCTTATCAGATTACATTCAACCTTTAATGGACTTCAAAACGTTGGCAATTCTCAAACAGTCCTGTGCTAAGGTATTACTGCTACTCTCTCTCTCTCTCTCTCTCTCTCTCTCTCTCTCTCTCTCTCCAAACCCAGTAGCAAATAGGATATTTGTTTCAGTATCTTTCTATGAAAGAAAATTGTCCTTCCATCAATTCTCGAAGGCTTTTCATTTCTCAAACTTGTGATGAAAGTCCTCCTGTGCTAACGAGCGCTCTGGGTCCAACCTTGAATGTTCCCTACCGAAAAACTCGAACGAAAACACAACCTTTAAGAAAAAATCTCAGGTCAGTGATTCTTTATAGAGGAAACTAGACCAGGCTAAGAATGGAGAGAGAGAGAGAGAGAGAGAGAGAGAGAGAGAGAGAGATTAGAATTGTTTATGTCTAGGTATCATCATAAGGAGAAAGAAAGCAAGAAAGAAAAACTAAGAAGAAATATCTCGTAAATGAGAGAGAGAGAGAGAGAGAGAGAGAGAGAGAGAGAGAAAGAGAGAGAGAGAGAGAGAGAGAGAGAGAGAGAGAACAATATCAACATGGTTTATTTTCTAGAATTCTAGTATTTTTACTCGAATGAAGTTTATCTCTCAGAACTGCAAAGTCTATTGAGAAATGAAAAATAAAATATTTTTACCCAAACGGAGATTCCTAATGAAGCTCTGTTTTAATGAAGATTGCCAGAAGAAGAAAACAAGAAGGAAAAACTGGGTTTGATTAATCTTTTCGTTTCATTCATTCGTCAGTATCTTAAATACTGTTCACATCACCACTAGCTCTGTCTCTGTCTCTCTCTCTCTCTCTCTCTCTCTCTCTCTCTCTCTCTCTCTCTCTCCTGGCTACTGCTATGCTGTCTGCATGGCTAGTCAATATCTATATTATTATTATTATTATTATTATTATTATTATTATTATTATTATTATTATTAGCTAAGCTACAACCTATTTGAAAAATCAGGATGCCCCAAGAAGGAAAATAGCCCTGTGAAGAACGGAAATAATGAAACAGAATAGCCTGTGTGCGTGTACCCTCGAGCAAGAGAACTTCAACCGGAGACGGTGGAAAAATAGGGCCAGTCTCTAGGGCATTGTCAATTTCCCTTGCCTCTGCCGTTCATTGGTGACCTTTAAACCTTTAAATCGTAGTTTGTAAGTTTTTAGACGGGTTTATTATTAAGAGGAATAAAATTGATAAGTCAAAGCTTTTTTTTTTAATTGAATTTGTTCTATCTTGAGACAGTATTTGAACCAATTCTTCTGAGAGAATTAAAAGCTAAACAATGTTAATTAAACAAACTATATTCAATGACCAAATGTTAAAAAAAAATAACAAATTGGGTATCTAGTTGGAAATCGAATAATTCTTATTCGAAGTAAATACATAGGAATCCACCTTATCCTTCATCTGCCGACAACAAATTTTGCCGTTTCTAGGCCACTGCAGGACAAAGGCCTCACATATGCCAATTAGTGCCTAAGGTTTGGCTGGTTTTCACCAACATGATGACCACTGAGGATTGGTGATGGTAGGAGATTTCGTCCGATCGCTCCCAGCAAACCAACTCAGTATGGTTGGCCCTTACTATTACAGCCTGTCCGATCATGGCGATAATTAAACCCTTTTACTCAGAAAGGGATATATATATATATATATATATATATATATATTGTGTGTGTGTAACAACAAAAATGTACGTATGAATAAACTTAGCTAAAATAAGTGAACAGTACCTTTCTTTCTCTCTTGCTTTCAAGCGCTTCATCTCACCACGAATAATTTTTATCTGGTTGAAAAGTCGCCTTCTTAGGGACTCCAATTCTTTATTGCATTATGCAAATCGCTATTCGGGAAACTCGCATTGAATCGGTCGCTGTCGGAATTCCAGCCATTTTAAACAGCGGAGCACACAACAAAACACACACATACACACACACAAAAAAAAAAAAAAAAAAAAAAACGATAATGACACTATCAAGGCCGTATCCCGGAAGTACTGACAAGTCAAGCGTGAGACTGTTTCCTAGTTTAGTCATGCGAGAGACTGTGTTCCTTAGTTTAGTCATGCGAAGGACTACTGTAATGTTCCTGGGAGATGGTATATTTTATTCTCTAGTTTAATTATGCTCTGGAGTTAATTGCATTATAAAACGATACGGCTAGTTTTAACACCAATTTAGATAAACATATCAATTCGAGTCGATGTTTAAAAAAAGAAGAATGATATATGAAAGGAAAGTCTGTTATCAGGCCGATGGATAGACCAACTGACAGATGAAATTATAGAATTTCAGGGTAATGTCCAGGTTAAACTGTGCCTGCTTAAGGAAAATCAAATCCGGCTCCAATACCAACAGTAAACGGAGTCACGTTAGCATAGTATAGTAGAAACCATTGGTGAAAATAACGGTGGGATATTTTAACCAGGAGATGAGCCTTCACCCGAGCGCTAGCACAATCGGCCGTTACGGTATAAATTTGAAAGGACCTTTGCCTGGATTTATCTTTCTGTTTTCCCGCATTTTCCTATTCACAAAAAGAGGAAATGGTAGACAGGGAGGGGAAATAAACTGATACTTAGTGTCACCTTATGTCATTCTTCTTGTGACATCAATGAAACGCTAAGAATTAGTACAGAAAACTGATCATTATACAGATTTAGTTCGTGTTAGTGATTGCCAGAAACAGTGGTGTTAAAACAAACTTACTGGCCAAATACCAGACATGAGTAAGGAGTCTGGACATATCTGAGGCCTTCATTTTTGTTGTTGTTTCGTGAGTATGTTATTATTATTATTATTATTATTATTATTATTATTATTATTATTATTATTATTATTATTATTATTATTATTTCCCATCTCAATTTCAAGAATATCATTCTACAGAGAGTCCGTTTCCTTATTTCTGGTATAATTAAGTTGAACTAACAATAGTTTTCTCACTGAATTTGAGAGGAATGATTTAGCTTTAATTTACAGACGAAGGAGTGGGAGTAGGTCTGCTATTTTATTAGTAATATAATTACCCTTTTCTTATATTGAGTTAGTGAGAGAAAGTATGATTATTACAAGATATGATTATGTTTAGTGTTACCCTTGCCGGGAGTGAAGCCGGTGGGGAAACAGCTAACACAGGGTTGAGACTTAGTCTTGGGTAGGCTTAGGACACAGTTCCTTGGTTAGGTTAGGTGGGTAACCTTAGGTTAGGCGGGGTTCTTGTGCCTGTTTCCCTTTTAAATCGTGGGTTTTCAGTCATAGCTTTTGGAATTTTACAACGGCTAAAATTTTAAAACATTGATTTGCCCCCAATTATTTGCGGCATAACATTCTAAAATACTAATATACTCCCCAATTGATAGTTATTTCCTTCATAAGGAATATTGTGCTACAGTAGATATTTACCCAAATATTAATTACTGGCGCTGTTCAAAAGCAATACGAATTCAATCTGCCAAATACAAGCCAAATATATAACGTTTTAATATTTAATTAACAGGAAATCAGAAAATACTGTTTATGTATCCTTGAGCACCAGACTCCGTCCCTTCATCCTATTAAGATGTAGATTATAAAATTGAATCTAGCCAATAAAAACCTTTCACAACATAATAAAACTTATCAATTGGGTGGAAGAGAAAAAAGAAGATAAACAGAGAGTTTCTCAAACATAGAATTTGATCCTGTGATAAAAGACGAGATCTTCACCCGAAACCCTACTTGAACTTTTGTCTTCTTGAAGCTCTGTTAACTTCAAGGGACTTTTAATCAAGTCTAAAGAAATCAACACTTTGCCTTTTCTAGTTTTTTTGATAGAAAAAGTCTGTCTTCATAGTTTATATATGACAGATCTATTTTAACGGTGTTGCTGATCTTAAGATATTCTATATTAATAGTTTATTACCTCTCTTATAGTATATTTGTTTCCTTATTTCCTTTCCTCACCAGGCTATTTTTCCCTGTTGGAACCTTTGGGCTTATAGCATCCTGTTTTTCCAACTAGGATTGTAGCTTGGCTAATAATAATAATAATAATAATAATAATAATAATAATAGAAGAGGCTTTTTAGCTATGGTAAGCAGCTCTTCTAGGAAAAGGACACCCCGAAATCCAACCATTGTTCTCCATCTTGGGTAGTACCATAGCCTCTGTACCATGGTCTTCCACTTTCTTGGGTTAGAGTTCTCTTGCTTGAGGTTACAGTAGGCAAGCTATTCTATCTTATTTCTCTTTCTCTTGTTTTGTTAAAATTTTTATAGTTTATAAAGGAAATATTTATTTGGTGGTGTTGTTGTTCTTAAAATATTTTTCCTTTTTCCTTGTTAACTTTCCTTACTAGGCTACTTTTCCCTGTTGGAGCCCTTGGGCTTATAGCCTCTTGCTTTTCCAACTTGGATTGTAGCTTAGCTAGTAGTAGTAATAATAATAATAATAATAATAATAATAATAATAATAATAAAGGAGTATTGTACAAAAGAGTACAATACCTGGTGTCTCTCAGTGTTGTTTCTTGCTACGCGCTTGTTATACCAGTTAGCTATTAGCCATTGTGAGGGTTAATTAAGGGTCTTGGGAGAAAATTCTTCACAGAAAGAAAGCTATAGATTCAATACTTTTTTTGAAAATAAGCGATTATTGATTTGGCAGAAATGTGAATTATTTTCAGTTATATCTTGGGCTTTTTCTACAGGATACGAATA
Source organism: Palaemon carinicauda (assembly GCF_036898095.1). Classification (NCBI taxonomy): domain Eukaryota; kingdom Metazoa; phylum Arthropoda; class Malacostraca; order Decapoda; family Palaemonidae; genus Palaemon; species Palaemon carinicauda. Next base: position 53,373,645 of record NC_090756.1, read on the forward strand.
TAAATACAAGAATATTTCATGACAGAAACTATCATATATTAGTTATACCCAGAATGAGTTATTTATTGGAGATGAATTAAAAATGAATAGTTGCATCGCTGAATTCTGACCATGACGCATAAGGCTCTGGTGGCCTACTGGAAACGTCCCTACCGGGTGAGCGTCAGACTGGGGTTCGAGTCCCGCTGAAACTCTATTGTATCTTGTTGTGTCTACATCTTCACCATCCTTGTGAGGTAAGGATTGGTGATTCTGGGAGCCTACAGGTCTACCTGCTGAGTCATCAACAGCCATAGCCTGACCCTCCTAGATCCTAGCTTGGGTGGAGAGGGGCATGAGCGCTGATCGTATGCATATATGGTCAGTATCTAGGGTATTGTCCTGCTTGCTGGGGCAATGTCACTGTCCCTAGCCTCTGACATTTATGAGCGGCCTTTGAACTAGGGCCTGGTTGGAAATTAAACACACATAACAGATGGAAAACTACAATATTCTAGCTAAAAGATTGCATTACAATAGCGAAGACAGTAAGTGAAAAAGAAGTTATAATTACAGGCTAAGAGGTTACGAGTATAGGCCTACTTCAGTAGTACCTTCACTGTCTTTCGAAGCGCTCTGGGGATATTACCACCTCACAGTTTACATATTAGAAACAGTAATACCTCCAGGTTCCTCGAGGTACTCAAGGTAGAGTAGAAATGAGAGTAGCCTGCCCTGTACCTTGTCAATTACTTAGTGCTAATGTAATATACTTGTTTATTATCTGGATTACCCGCCAAGGCTGTTATACCATGATATCAGGATTTGGAAATTTAGGATCATTGATATAGCAAAAATATTCTAGGGGCTTCACGTACTTGATTTTGCTAATGTTAATCATTTTTTAAAAAGATTTCTTCAATCATCCAACTGTCAGTGTTTATTTGCACGTAAGAATTTTTCACCACTGTAACATTTTCCAACAGTATATTAAATTAACCATCAAATAAAATAAGCACAGACATGAGTAGTCAGAGATATCTGACCTCCGCCAAAGGTTATTGGAGTCGTCCATGATTTACGATCTACCTGTGGTGAACATTACGTCAAAATCCGTTGAGTAGTTGTATGTCACTATACATACAAGTTTCCTGGACCAAGGTTCGACCCCAGCCGGTCAAAATCTGTTGTCTTTGTGTGATTTCGAACTAGGGTTCTGATCCCAGTCGTTAAGAGAATCCAGATATTAATATATAGAAAATATATGACTTATTTAGGTATATATATATATATATATATATATATACATATACATATATATATATATATATATATGTATATATATATATATATATATATATGTGTGTGTGTGTGTGTGTGTGTGTGTGTGTTTGTAAATCTTCGAATAATGGTGGTGTTTATCTTAACTATTTCCAATTTTAATTCCAAAACGCCCTTACGGAAACCCTTTGCAAAAGACATGCAAAATCTGTAATACATTGAAATTACACCATTGAGAATGAAATATTAATAATGCTTCCAGTAATGCATAAGAATACTTATCATAGCGCGCAGATCATTTATAAAATACAAGGTTATGATTTCATAAACTAAGTTAAACGCATAAATGAAAATATATTTAGAGCAATTTACCTGGATCTAGCCTCCGCTTCACTCTCCTGGATTCAACTCCATATTGGTGATAACTTTGAAGGCATTTTTCATGTGGAAGGATTGTGAGACTTCAAAGACCAATTGAATATTCCTTGCTGTTGTCACTTATAAAACTGAAGGCTTTTCCCTTGATTGCTTTTGTTTTCTAGATACTTTACACGGGGCTTTCACACACAACTGTTCGAGACTACATCTATTCTCATGTCCACGTCGATGTGTCAGTGTGGTTCTTTTCTTTTTTCCACATAGAATGAGATGATTCGTAGAGACCTTTTATATTTGATGATTGAATTTATTTTTAAGAACATTTATATCTGGCAATCTGTTGGACAGGGGTTTGAGACCCATTTGAGATAGATAGTTTCTTTGAGTGTCGATGACCCCACCATCCTTGTGCGATAAGGATGTGGGGTGTTAGTGGGAGCCTATATGTCTACCTGCAGAGTCATTAACAGCCATTGCCTGGCCATCCCTGGCTCTAGCTTAGATGAAAAATAAGTTAGAAATCAAATAAGAGTAAAAACAAGAAATCAATGGGAAAAGGAAGAGAGAGAGAGAGAGAGAGAGAGAGAGAGAGGGGAGAGAGAGAGAGAGAGAGAGAGAGAGAGAGAGTATAGTTGAAAATGAAAATAGATCAAACAGAGAAAATCAAAATGAGAGTGAAAGAATTTCATATCGTCTTTAAGATCCTGAAACCGATGTTACGCATTACTGTGGACTTGTGTGCATCCTAATGCTGGAAACAACGAGTAATGGTATCCAACAGTGTCCCTCCCATACAAAGACTACTGTCTTCATTCTCTCTGTCAAGAAAGACTATACAAACTACAGCAATGATACCCACAATTCTTTCTACCTCAATTCTGCCTTCATTTTGTCCGTGCGTTTCTCTCTCTCTCTCTCTCTCTCTCTCTCTCTCTCTCTCTCTCACTGAATTAAAGTTTCTAAGCTACAGCCGGATAAAACCGCTTTGCACATTTTCCAGCGCAATACTTCTCAGTAATAAAATCCGGTAATCCGGCTGGCAATATTGAAAGGTTATTTAAATTTCATTAATAAGTATTTCCATGTCCAGAATTGGATGGAAATTGTGAGATTATTTGCAGATAGAGTTAGATTCTGAATGAGATCTGACTCGATTATTCAATTACGAATATATATATATATATATATATATATGTATATATATATATATGTATATATATATATATATATATACATATATATATATATATATATACATACATATATATATATATACATATATATATATATATATATATATTCTCTTCTTAATACCTTAACGTGGTGAAAGGGTTTGCGTATCACCATGATCAGCAAAGTTGTACTAGTCAAGAATACTCATAATATGTTTGTTTGTTTGAGCGATAAGATCAAAGTCTCCCATCATCACCAATATGCAGTGGCCAGCGTTGTGATGAAAATGAACAAACTCCAGACATGAATAAAAACATGTCTGATCAATGCCCAATCACCAACTCCATCCAGCTAGGACCAGGGAGGGCCAGGTAATGGCTTCTCATGACTCAGTAGGTTAACAGATAGGCTCCCAACACCTCTTCCCTTTGCTGACAAGGATGGCGAGGTTACAGACACCACAATGAATTATTGAGCTTGACCAGGGTTCCAAATCCCCGTCCAACACATTGCCAGGCAAGGACGTTAGGCCCCCCCCCCCCCCTCCCCCCGCCACGTTATGACCTGGGGGTACTAGGCATGTGGATGGTGAGGATTGAACATACAAATCCATAGATGGTCTCTAGCAGCTGTCACTGATTTTTTTTTTTTTTTTTTTTTTTTTTTTTTTTTTTTTAGGTAAATACACCGATTTCCTTTTTCACTGATTTTTAAAAGTCCTTTTTCTATGGAAGCTAGACCAATGAAGTGTAATTATTTCGAAGCCATTGTTTCTCTATTTGCTGATGATTGAATGAAATCGTCCAACATGAAACTTATTAATAAGACAAATGACTCAACTGTCGAGATAAATGTATTCTGCGCAATGCATTTGTGATGTGAAGTCCTTTTATGGATGCGAGTCTGTCCGTGCAACAGTGTGCCACCAAAAATGAAAATGATGTATTTTATGGAATAAATTTCATAGAAAATGAATTTGAAGTGTCTGGTTATTTCAATCAAATGCTAGGAAATTACAATTGATTTTATAAAATTATATCAATTTCCAAGTAAAGAATTCAGTCTTTAATAACAATTACTATTACCACTAGCAAAGCTACAACCTTAGTTGGAAAAGCAGGATGCTATAAGCCCAAGGGCTCCAAGAACTAAAAATAGTCCAGTGATGAAGGGAAATAGATAAATTACAAAAGAAACAATGAACAATTAAAATAAAATACTTTAAGAACAATAACAACATCCAAATAAATCTTTCATATATAAACTATAAAAACTTAAAGAAAAACAAAAAGGAAAGAAATGAAGATACGAAGGTGTACTCGAGTGTAGCCTCAAGCAAGAGAACTCAACACGTTACTTTATCCAACGTCAGGTCGTCCTAATATTTTATCAAAAAATTTGCATTATTTATGGTCAAATTATAATAGAAATATTTTGTGTCTCTAATGATGAAGATCATTTATGTATTCTGCTTGGAAACAATAAAACAGAATAAACACTAAAGTTTCTTTCAGAATAAATGAAGTGTCGCAAGATGATCAGAGTATTAGATGTGTGTTATGAATAATTGGGAAAAGTAAGGAATCTCTTATGGAAATATAGGAGGAGTATTTGAGTTGACTCATTTCTTGTATATATTAGAGATCAAAATAATACAGCTTTGTTCAAAGTTTTGTACATCAGTTTTATTTATATTTTCCTATTTGTTAATTGATACCAGTTATCTACTTTTATTTAATATTTATCTTGTTTTATCTTTTTCCCTTGTATAAATACCCTATTTATCATGTTAAAGTAATCTTATATCTTGTACTGTTGGAATATACTATTTATCTTGTACGAATATCGAAAGGTTGTGCATCATAAGTCTATATTTTATAGTTATGGCAACATAGGAATATAGTATAAACGGAACTCATATTTTCTTACGTTGTGCGACTTGTGAGTTTTGTGACGCCAAAAAAAAAAGAAAGAAAACAAAAGTGTTTTGTAACCCCAGCGTTAGAAAATGGGATCTATATAGACTATAGTTCCGCAGAATTATACAATAAGCCTACACATTCATAATATAAAATAGAAAACACAAAATCAGAGATGCAAACCGAGATTCAACATGAATAAAAGCCTTACAGAATATATTGATACAATTTAGATAGAATATTATGATCCCTTGACTTGGATCCGAATATTTGCCTATAGACTGAAGTAAGAAATTGATTCGCACAAAACCGACTGTAATAAAACAGGAAAATGGTGTTATTATTATTATTATTATTATTATTATTATTATTATTATTATTATTATTATTATTATTATTATTATTACAAGCTAAGCTACAACCTTAGTAAATCAGATTTAAAAATCTTTTAATAGAATTCAAAACTGTCCCTATGAGTTAGAGGTTAGACGTTTGGGGGCATAGGCCTATACATAGATCTACCTGGTGAGTCATCAGTAGCCATTCCCTGTCCCTCACTGGCCATAGGTTGGGTTGTGAGTCATCAGTAGCCATTCCCTGGCCTTACCTGGTCATAGGTTGGGTTGAAAGTGGTATGGAAACAACTGATCTTGTACATATACGGTCAGTCTGTAGGACATTGCACTGTTCCTTGACTTGCCAGATATTCTATAGAGTATTTCAAAAGCAGAAGATTCTTAAAGAGCACAGATTAATCCCCGCTCCCCCCCCCTCCCCCCCCCAAAAAAAAAGTAAAATGTGATATCACACAAGACTAAAAGATGCCTCAGGTACTTAGAAGGATTTTAGAGTTATTTTGTACTTTTAATTTTTCATGGATAAATAAAAAGAAATACAAAGCATTGGAGCAAAGCTATTTTTTTTTTTTGTGTTATTTTCGAACCTCAGCTAAACGAAACTTGATATCTACAAAGTCGCCTCTTTTTCAAAACACCAAAATATGGAAGGAAATGGACAGAGAGAGAGAGAGAGAGAGAGAGAGAGAGAGAGAGAGAGAGAGAGAGAGATGTGTGGTAATAATGAGAATCCCTGCCAAAGAGTAATGACACAGCTTCTTATGTTAGGTTAGGTAGGAACCTGTGGTTTCAATGTATCATGGAAACAAGATACACGACTAAAGATTTACCAACGATAATTCACAAACAATGAAAGGAAGAGTTAAAAGGGAAGACAAAACTTTTATAAATACTTTAAAAACCGATATTCTTTTCATATCTTATATGAAAAACGATTTTAAACGGAAGAGAAACAGTAAAATATATGGGAACACTTACGCCATCTTTGGACAGAAGTTCTTGATTAGAGGATCTGAAGTGTTCTTGTGACGAAATGCTTTTGAATGTTGCATGAACTCGAAGTTTCAATTGCAACGTCTAAACTGTCAATGGAAATTTAAAAAGAAACTAAAGTTGTTATAATATAACGACAACATCCGTACAAATAATAGTTATTATTATTACAGAAACTTCAATAAAATACATAAATGTGATATTAATTTCTAAATAATAATCTTGGTAAAATTCTTGCACTTTTCGCGCTTTTAAAATATTATTATGAAAATAAGGTATAGAAATATTAATTAAATTACATAAAATAATGAAAAAAAAAAACTGATGGCCTAATGGTATAGTAAGGTACGGTATAATTGTAGTCCACAGGCATAGTACGTCTGGTGTGGATCTCTGGACTGTCCCTCTATCACACAATTCTCCCACTTTTATCGTTATTATTATTATTGTTATTATTATTATTATTATTATTATTATTATTATTATTATTATTATTTTTCTTTGAAATGTTGTCCATAATATTCTAAATTTAGTAATAAATCCAAAATTGTTATTGTTTAATGTTTATATTAAATAAATTAACATTGACGGCTTCTGCAGAAAAAAAGGAAAACAAAAGTGAAACAGTATTACTTAATTTTAATTTCATTTCTTTTTATTAACTAAAAAAAGACTATGAGAGTACAGACCTCCACCACGGAAGCTTATTTCTTCGAAAGAAACTTGGCTTTCCCAGAATCAGTTTAGACCGTATGCGTATATGAAGTCTGTGTGACAACCATGTACGAACTTGGGGTTAAGGTTAAGGTTAATTCGGTCGACCTTTTGCTCGATCTTGACTTTGACCATTGAGCTAGGACTTATAAAATTGAATCCCTTCCACATCTTAACTTAATGATTAATCCCTGAAAGTTTCACTACTCTATGAGTAGAATTGTGGCCAGGAAATATTTCGAGGAGCGAAAACATAACCTCCTCCCCACTTCGTTGGCAGAGGAAATAACCTATTTGCCAGCCCTGTAAAAGCCGAGTTTGACACATTGCGTTGATTACTCTTTGCCCCTCATTTTATTAATAATACTAATAAATTAATTGAATTAAAAAGTTGCCAGTAATTGTCATAGTTGTTAAACAAGGCATTGTCTGCGGATGCAACTTTACTAATTTTAACAAATATTGATATTTCAAACAAAAAATTAATCCCTCTTATAAAAGAGGCTTTACAGCAACAAAACATAATTCCTATAATACAATCCTCTACCATTCAATAAAATTTGATTCCATGGTATAAATGTTTTATGGATATAGAATATTTATTTTCTTTTTTACAATTATTGCTTAAAGAGAGCTTGATGTTTTGTTATGATGACGTCATAGTACTGATATTTGTCTATGAAATTCTATAAGAAAAAACGTTGCTATTAAGAATTACATGTGTCCAATAGTAAGAAACAGCTGCACATACACACACACTCAATATATATATATGTATATATATATATATATATATATATTATACATATATATATATATATATATATACATATATAATACAAATATATATATATATATATATATACATATATATATACTATATATATATATAATACAAATATATATATATATATATATATACTATATAAATATATATATATATATATATATATACATATATATATATATATATATATATATATATATATATATACATACAAACAACAACATAGCAACAAATGCAACCGTTTATCCACCGCATACAATATATAATATGTTAATATCATGTATGGGTATATGCCGGTTCTCTATC
>NC_090756.1:53382030-53384530 GCF_036898095.1 Palaemon carinicauda
TGATAAAATCTCAAGTTTTCTTTTTCACTTCTTTTATATAATTGACATAATTTTCATAATCTATGTATGATTCCGTAAGAGTATCTATCTATCTATCTATCCGTTTGTCTATCTGTTATCTTTCTATCTATCTATCCATATCTATATCTATCTATCTAGTCTGAATTCATGAAGGATAATTCATATTAATTGTCGACTTTCTAGAAAAAAAATCATATACAAATATATAAAAGTTAAATGTTTGAAAACTAAATTTATCTTTGATCTTGTGTTCGTATACCGGTAAAAAAATTTCTTTTACTTAAACTTTATAATTAAAGAAAACTGAAATTATTCATTATTCAACCGTGGTTTCAGAGCCTCCACTGAAAAGCATATATGATATTGATTATTCATTATTTCTGTTGCAGTTTATTAATTTCCTTATTTCCTTTTCTTACTTGGTTATTTTTCTCCTATTGGAGCATTTGGGATCATAGAATCCAACAGGGAAAATAGCCCATTAAGGAATGGAAATAAGGAAACAAATTGAAGAGCGTGCCTAAGTGTACCGTCAGACAAGAGAACTCTAACCCATAGGACGCCCTTCTCGCACCCTTAGCCCAAGGGCCACAAAGGGGTCTTAATCAGGCGGTGATTTTGGTCGGAAACTTTCCCTTGAAGAGCTGAATTCTCATAAACCTTGGAATTGAAGCCTTGTTTGAATATGGCATAAATTCTCCATAAGGGCAAAAGTTAGTTATCGCAGTCGTAGGATAAGACTGATTGCGTTAACATTATCATTTTGAAAAATAGTGGAATGATATTACGACGGATGCAACCCTGATTACAGCCTAAAAAAATATAGATTTTAGAACTTTTTTCTCCATCCTAAATCTGTTTTTATTTTAATACTAGTTTCTTTCACAGCATTATCATATTTTTTTTTTTTTTTCGAAAATTTACTAGATTATTCCCAGAAATCATAGATTTTAGACTTTTTTTTCATCCATCGTAGATTTATGTATTTACACTTTTCATACTGTTCACAACACTATAATACTTTCTTCCGAAATGAAAAAAAAATATATATATAGGTTTTAGACATTTTTATCCATCATAGATTTATATATTCATAACTTCTTCAGTTCACAATATTATTATAACTTTTTCTCTCAAATTTACTGAGATATTTTTTTTTTCTAGTATCATTTTTTCGTTCATCATCTTGTATGTCGACAAATGATCATATCTTTTGTCTTATGACCATATTTCAAATAGTTATTTTTCCCTTACACTAAACTTTTCTCTTAAGTTTCTTTATGACTTTCTCTGTCCTTAACTTTCTTCCACTGAGCTTTTCTCAACTCGAAACTCACTTTTTTTCATTCAACTCTTTTTATGTTTTTTTTTATCAAACTGACTTTATTAATTTCATAAAATTTATCTTTTTCTCCTCCCTTTATTAGTCATTTAAGGCTTTTAATTCTATGAGAAACACACTTTATCTATTTTTCAAATATATAGGTTTATCTGGTGAGTCATCAGCAGCCATTACCTGGCTCTCCTTGGTCCTAGCTTAGATGCATAGGGGGATTGGGCGTTGATCATATATAAATATGGTCAGTTTCTAGGGCATTGTCCTGCTTGCTATGGCAATGCCATGGTCCATTGCCTATGCATTTCACAACCAAAATTGAAATTAAATGCAATTATAAGGTTATTTCGAACCCACACTGGAAGTTCAAAACAACGATAAGCATATTTTTCACCCATAGTTGAAGTTAAAAGCAACTGTTAGCATAATTTGCACCCAACCTTGGAATTAAAAGCAACTGCAAGCATAATTTGCACACAACCTTGGAGTTAAAAGCAACTGCAAGGATGGCTTGCACCCAACCCAGTACCTAAAAGCAACTCCAAGCATAATTTGCATCCAACCTTGAAGTTAAAAGCAACTGCAAGCATAATTTGCACCCAACCTTGAAGTTAAAAGCAACTGCAAGCATAATTTGCACCCAACCTTAAAGTTAAAAGCAACTGTAAGCATACTTTGCACCCAACCTTGAAGATAAAATCAACTGCAAACATAATTTGCATCCAACCTTGAAGTTAAAAGCAACTAAAAGCATAATTTGCACCCAACCTTGGAGTTAAAATCGACTGCAAGCATGATTTGCTTCCAACCTTGAGGTTAAAAGCAACTGCAAACATAATTTGCACCCAACCTTGAAGTTAAAAGCAATTGCAAGTATAATTTGACCCAACTTTTGAAGTTAAAAGCAACTGCAAGCGTAATTTGCACCCAACCTTGTAGTTCAAATCAACTGCAAGCATAATTTGCACCCAACCTTCGACTTAAAATCAACTGCAAGCATAATTTACACCTTACCCTGAAGTTAAAATCAACTGCAAACATAATTTGCACCCAACCTGGGAGTTGAAAGCAACTGCAAGCATAATATGCACACAACCTTGGAGGTAAAATCAACTGCAAGCATAATTTGCATCCAATCTTGAA
>NC_090756.1:53392030-53409530 GCF_036898095.1 Palaemon carinicauda
GTTTGTGTATGGTGTAACATGAACCAATTGAGTTTTCCTAATGCCTGAGTAATTGAAAAATCAGACCCTCCTGTTATATATAAAAAGGCATTAAACTCAATTTACGTATTATAAAATCCCCGTGCAATAATAGCCACTCTGATATCGAAAAATACAATGAGAGCGAGATTAAAATCAAAGCCTCAATGAATAATGGTCAGTTCCAGTCGGTTGCTTCGTCGTTGAATTACAAAACTGTTATTTTGAGAATATTTTTTTTTCCATGATTTGTAGGAAGCTTACGCCAATGAGGAAACCGTTTTATTGGACTGACTTCTAAGAAGGATTAAACAAATCTGAAAGGGACTAAATTCCAATTGAATGTATAACATGCTGTTTTCAATGTACACTTCCGAGAATTGAATTTTAGATTTACGAACATTTGAAGTTAGTTGTCCGCCAACAGTTGCTATACTTGGGAAAACATCCCAGTGAGGAAAAAAAAAATAAGGATACGGTTTGAATAATGTGCCCGAGTGAACCCTCAAGCAAGAGAATTCTACCCACAAGACAGTTGAATTCGGAGTGTCCTTGTCCTAGAAGAGCTGCTTACCATAGCTGAAGAGTCTCTTCTACTCATAACAATACGCAATATGTAAATAAACAGGTAATTATGTGAGAATTGGAGTTTCTCCAATCAAATGAAGAAGTTTTGTATGTATATATATATGTATGTATGTCCGAAACACAACAAACGCGTTACTGCCACCTAACGGGAAAGTGTGGCTTTAACAGCTCATGCAATTTTCCCCTTGTACAGAAAGTACACCAAGTTAAGGTTAATCGAAATTTCCCTTTCAAAATTACAAAAAATTAACTTCATCATATAACTAGTGTATGTGACCGTCAACAATAACAGCTAAATATTTAGACATGCACTCACACAGATTCTGCTCTTCCCACCCCCTCCCCCTTTCCTAAATACCACACGGCAGTTTCACCAATTTGTGGGAGATTATCATTTTCGAGTGACAGGGACGTTACCATTCTTAAAGTGGGGGATGTTTAATAAAATCAATAACACGAAAACAATTGCTTGTTTCATTTCCCTTTACTGTATATTCTATAAAAACATTCATATGATTATTAGCTTTTTTTCCAAAATTTAATATGAAAATAATATATAAAGTAGATGTGTATTTTTGATAATTTTATAACATATTTATAATGACATAATATTTAGAAAATCTCTTCCACAAGAATCATCAAAATTCTGAACTTTGAGATACCATTTCTACTGTTCCAACATAAGCTTCCTTGTGCTTAGGAACATTCCTAACGGAAAGAATTATCAGATTTTACACCCCCCCCCCCCACCATCACAAACTGGTACCGATCAGAAGGCGATAACTTAGCTCCAACTCCTTTTAGTGTTGTTGTGACCTATTGGTAACGTCTCTGCCTGGTGACTGCCAGACTGGGGTTCGAGTCCCGCTCAAACTCGTTAGTTCATTTAGTGTCTAAAACTTCCCCATTCTTATGAGCTAAAGATGGGGGTGTTTGGGGGAGCTTATCGGTCTACGTGCTGAGTCATTAGCAGCCATTGCCTCACCTTCTCTGGTCCCAACATGGGTGTTGAGCGGGCTTAGCCCTGATCGTATGTATACGTGGTCAGTCTCTTGGGCATTCTCCTATTAGGACAATGTCACTGGCCCTTGCTTCTGCCATTCATGAGCGGATTTTGAAACCAATAAATAAACAAAAACAAGAAAAATTAAATAAACATGGCACAAAAATCTCACATTTTGATTATCAGAGCTTCTTATGTTATACCAGCAAAGGCACTCTCAGAAAACCTTTCCTGGAGTGTGGAATAGTTCGTGGTCCGATTCATTAGTCAATATATTATCGTTTTTTCGTTTCTAGATGGAAAATGGAAACGTACGAGAGGCAAGGGAAAGGAATCCTGACATTGAATGTTTTGCCGATTCCTTCAATACTTATGGGCAAAGGATATCCGATCCTTTTCCCAGGTACCTCTGGCATTCAACCAGGAGAGAAGAAAATATAGATTAGACACATAACCAAAATGGAAACGAAATAGGCGACTAATGCAGGAATTGATTCTTATCATTATCTAATGTTCAAGTGTTTATATAGATAGAAAATATCCACTATGCAGAGGTAAAGCATCTGTGTTGTAAACAAAATGACTGACATTCGAGTCTCTTCGTTCGTTCATTTTAGATAGCCTTACCTTACGTAAGACACGGGCTCTCTCTATGAAAATATGTCCTCATAGACTGAAATTATATTATATATGCTTGAGGGTACACTCAGGCATACTATCCTATCTTATTTCTATTCCTCTGTTTGTTTGTTTGTTTTTTCTTCTTCTTTTTAAGTTCATACTGAATTTGAAATATTTATTTTAATGTTTTAACTGTTCTTAAAATATTTTAATTTAATTGTTCATCACTTCCCATGTAGTGAATTTATTTATTTATTTTTTTTTTTTACTTCCTTTCCTCAAGTAACTATTAATCCCATTTGGAGCCCTTAGGCTTATAGCATCTTGCTTTTCAAACTATGGTTGAAGCGTAGCTAGCAATAATAATAATAATAATAATAATAATAATAATAATAATAATAATAATAATAATAAAAATAATAATAATAATAATAATAATAATAATAATAATAATAATAATAATAAAATAATATCAATATTGATATTAATAATAATATTAATATTAATATTAATATTTTTAAATGAAAATAAAATGAAAATAAAAACCAAAATAAAAATAAAAATAAAAATAATAAGGATAAGGATAATGATAATGATAATGATAATGATAATGATAATGATAATGATAATAATAAAAATAATGATAATATCAATATTATTATAACTAATAATATTAATATTAATATTAATATTCATAATAATATTAATAATAATAATAATAATAATGATAATAATAATTATGATAATAATGATAATGAAAATGATAATGATAATGATAATAATAATAATTATAATAATAATAACATTGATGATAATATTCAAATCCCATTGATTTTTTTTAATGCTTCTTTCCAGGTCTTTTCTCCTCTCATTAAATTTTGAGAATTTCCAATTTTTTTATGAAAGTAGAAAAAAAGTTTTTTTTCATCTTTGAGAAAACTTTTATGATGATAAATAAAAAAAATCCCCTTTTTTTAAATAGGAAACTTTCATGAGATTTTTTCCTTAGAAGATGCCACTTGATTTTGGAACAGCAAATATTCTCTATATAAATCTTTTAGATATCTTATAACTTCAAATAACTTTGCATTTAATGAATTACGTTCTTGAATACGTGACAAAGATAATCTTTATTTCGTTACTATGGCAACAACAACACCAATAATAATAATAATAATAATAATAATAATAATAATAATAATAATAATAATAATAATAATAATAATAATAATAATAATAATCTAGATCGTTTTAATTGATCTATGGGGATCCAACAGATTCAGTTAAAAGTCTTTTGTTTATAACAAACATGAGCGCAATTCTTAAGGAAATATATCCAAACACCTGGTGGCAATAAAAAACGGATTTGATTAGCAAAGTAATCTTATCAGTTTAAAGGCCACTCATGAATAGCAGAGGCAAGGGGCAGTGACATTGCCCTAGAAAGTAGGAAAATGTCCTAGAGACTAACCCTATTTACATATGATTCGCGCCCAAGTCCTATCCCCTCTCGATCCAAGCTAGGACAGTTCTAGGACAATTGCCAAGAGGACAATAGCCAGCCGGACAATTGCCATTCGGATAATTGCCAGTTTCAGTGCCATGCCGATAATTGCTAGTGGGACAATTACCAGCCGGACAATTTCCATGCTTAATAATTATTTTCGGTTCTTGGTGATTTCCTTGTTTAGAATTTTTTTTAAAAATATTTCTTTGTGTATTATTTACTTCCAAACTTCAGAATTTTTTGTAAATATTTCTACTTCCAAACTTCAGAATTTTTTGTAAATATTTCTACTTCCAAACTTCAGTAGTGAACATATTTATTTGTATACTTCAGTCCTTTTAAATGATTTCTACCATCAAAAGTGAGCGTGGCAATGATATTCTTGTTGATGCTCTACAGTATATTTACCATAAAAATGGATCTAATAGCAATAAGTCCATAATCTACTGGGAATGTGCAAAGAGAAAACAAAACTCGTGTAAAGCTAGAGTGCACACAAAATCAAAATCAGAAAACTACGAGTTGATAAAAACTACCGACGAACATAATCATGAAGCATCTAAAAGTACCGTTGATGCTAAGAGTGCTGTTGCAAAGTTAAAAGATGATGTTGCATTGAGTAATTCCACCACAATATCATTAGTTGCAAGCTGCTTTTCGACATTGGATACTTGCTCACGGGCTGAAGTGCAAAACGTCCAGCATCTAAGTAGAAATGTTCGTCGATGGAGGCAACAAACTATAAGTGCTCCAGCAATCCCAAGGGATAGGATCGGTTTTTGCATTCCAAAAATTTTTCAAAATCTTTCATCTGGAGAAAAGTTTTTGCAGTATGATTCGGGACCTGAAGACCATAATCGTATTCTGATATTTGCTACTGAAGTTGGGTTGGCTCATTTAAGGAGGTATAGAAACTTGGCAGTTGATGGAACCTTCAAGGTGTCACCGGGAATCTTTTATCAACTTTTCACCTTCCATGTGCAAGTAGATAATTGTAGTTTTCCTCGAATATTTGGCCTTCTTCCAAACAAGACTCAGGAAACATATGAAATTTTTTACAATAAAATCCATGACATCCTTCAGCAAACTCCTACAACTATAATGAGTGATTTTGAAAAAGGGTCTTTAAACGGAATTAAAGGTATTTTTCCTGACGCTATTTTGAGTGGATGTTTCTTCCATTTCTGCCAAGCGAATTACAGGAAAATTGTTGAGTTAGGGTTTAAGATTCGATACCATAATGATATCGAATTTTGTCTCAAGATACGATGTTTCTCTTCTTTTGCCTTTTTACCAATAGAAGATGTTCCAAAAGGTTTTGAGGAACTTTCCGAGGACGAAAATATCCCTGAAGAATTTCTCATTTATTTTGAAGTTACTTAAATAAGAGTGATGGGAGAAAGAGGCGGAAACCGTAGAAGAGCCAGTCCATTATTTCCAATTTCGATTTGGAACATGCACGTAAGAACTCAAATGTATATGCCACGAACGAAACACAGTCTCGAAGGATTCCACAGTCCTTTATCAAATAATGCTGAACAACACCCTTATATTTGGAAACTTATAGATCGTCTCATGAAAGAGTAAGTTTTGTAGCGAACAAAAGTGATTCAAATGGAAAGAGGAGATGAGAGACCTACAAACATAAAATATAAGAAAATCAAAAAGCGTTTAGAGCAGATAGTCAGCCGCTATAATCCTGACGATAAAATCACCATTCGTAGATCTTTTGGTTACAATATACATATTTCCTAAAGTATGATAAAGGTTTTATAGATGTGCTTTGTAAGTAAATGGTTCTTAAACTATTTTCGATAAATTTGATTAACCTTTTTTTCCTCTATTTAATCTGTTCTTGACAGAGTTTGGGCAAAGGCTATGCAACTTATCAAACATAAAAAGAAAGCAATGACCAATAAGAAAAAAAAAAACAGATAGAAAACAATTCAATAATAATATATCAATGGCAATTGTCCGGCTGGCAATCGTCTATACTGGCAATTGTTCCACTGGCAATTGTCCGACTAGCAATTGTCCCACTGGCAATTGTCCGACTAGCAATTGTCCGTTCACGGCTAGGACCATGAAGGGCCAGGCAATGGCTACTGATGACTCAGCAGGTAGACCCATAGGCTCCCCCAACCAGCACCTCTAATCCTTAGCTCACAAGGATGGTAAGGTTACACACTCTACAAGAAACTATCGAGCTTGAGCGGGACTCGAACCCCAGTCTGCTGATCGCCAAGCATGGACGCTTCCAAAAGAATTTATTGCCCAAAATTCCCTTTGGATTTTGTAAGCAAAAAATATTTCCCATTTGATGCAAGTTTCATTTTCGTTTGAGTCAAATTTCTTACTGTCAATTGTTCTGTTACGTTTATTTTTGCTGAAAGATTTTTTTGGTTAATTTTTAGATTAAAGATTAATTTATATTTAGATGAATTTTTACCATTCCTTTTTCAACTGCTTCTCATTTATAAATTTATAATGTATTTTAAAGCTGCTGTAGTTTTTGTAGAGAAATATCTTCATATATTCGAAATAATTTCGCTATAAGAAAGTGAACTATTTTGTCAAACTCTACAGAACAGCTGTTAGAAAGCTCTTACTTAGCCCTTGACTTGTGAAATTCACGAATCTTAAGGTAATGTTATTCTTTACATGAAATGAGATCTGTCTTGACTTCGCAAATGGATGAATCTCTCTCTCTCTCTCTCTCTCTCTCTCTCTCTCTCTCTCTCTCTCTCTCTCTCTCTCAAAATGAAGAAAACCGAAGAGCAGTATAAAACATTGGCTGGGTCTCAGATATAATCAGCCTACACAAGAAATCTTTATTTGACGAAAACATGAATTATCATTAACACAAAATAAAAATGAAGAAGGTTACTCTTTGATCGAATATACAATGTCCTCTAAAATAGTAATCTAAAAGCAACTATTCTTTAAAAGGTTGGTCTTTGATCAAATGCGATACTACATAAATAAAATCAAATGAATAAAACGAATAGAAAAATCAAATGAGAAACTATAGCAAAAACCCCTTCAAAAAGTTATCCTTAGATCAAATTTTATTCAGTAGCAACAGTTGTTTAACAAAGTAAACCATCAGTTAAAAGTGTATTAGAGAAAGTACATTTCAAAAGGTTAACATTTGATCTAATTGATAATATTTCAATTAATAATTCAAGATGGAGTATAAAGATGTCTGCCATATCATTAGCCATTCAAGATTTTCAGGAGATACTTAAGTATGTTTTGTATAATCAGATGACTTATTTACACTTTTACCTGTTACTTATAATATTCTAATTAATACCCAATACTCTCTTGTTTAATACACACTATTCATTTAGCTAGGCAGAAACCTGAGGTCTACATGGGCCCTATAATCCCCTTGAATATCTTACTATCTTACCTTACAGCACTCAGTGATGCAAATCTGTCTGTATTACTACTACTACTACTACTACTACTACTACTACTACTACTACTACTACTACTACTACTACTAATAATAATAATAGTAATAATAATAGTAATAATAATATCAATAATGATAATAATAATAATGATAATAAAAAATTCAATGTTCCTGTTTTAACATGACCTTTAACCATACCTGGTGCATACACGGTAACTTTGAATTTTTTTTCCTCCAAGTGTATCGGCTGAAAACTTTCCATTGAAAAGACGAATGCCAGTCTTTTTGAAGCCCTGCTTTCCGTTAATGCTGCTTGCAAGCGCTCCATTAGTCTTTCCAAAGGAAGGCTTCAAGAAAAGACTATTTCAGTGTTTGGGAATTTCTTGTTTTTGTCTTTCATTAGCTTTATTTGAGGCGAACAGATGGGGGAATTGTTAATGCAGTTATGTGCTGATAAACACAGTTATTATTATTATTATTATTATTATTATTATTTTCATGTTTGTGTTTGTGAATGAATATCTATCTAAATACTTGAATGTCATTTTAGAAGGGTCACCTATATTAGTGATAATATAAATATTACCAATTGTAGTTACCCTAGAGTCGTCTTGCTTGAGAGTACACTCGGGGACACTATTCTATCTTATTTTTTTTTCTTCTTGCTTTTTTTATGAAGTTTTTATAGTTAATATATGAAAGATATATTTCAATGTTGTTAGTCTTCTTAGGATATATTATTTTAATTATTCATAGCTTCTCTTGTAGTTTATTTTTTTTAATTGTTTCCTTTCCTCACTGGGGTTTATTGTATTCTGCTTTTCAAAATAGGTTTGTAGCTTAGAGTGCTAATAATAATAATAATTATGATAATAATAATAATAATACTTTCACTTGGTCTTGAACTAGGAGGATCGCTTCGTGCATCAATTGCTTGTTCATGAGATAACTTGCTGGGCTGAGTCTAATGGCGCTGGACTTGTCAGGGATAATGAACAGGTGTCAGGAATCGTAAAAGGCTTCATTAAAAGGGGACTGAAATAAGAGGCAGAAAGTCGGGGAACGTTTATCGGGGAATTGAAACGTTTGACTCTAGAAGAGGTGGAAATTGATAGAAATATATATATATATATATATATATATATATATATATATATATATATATATATATATATATATATATATATATATATATATATATATATGGATAAATATCAACACAACATTGTGTTCTAATAGAAATAAATTTCTACCTCATACTTGGGATCGAACGCTAGCCCCTTCTAATGAAAGGCCAGGTCGAAACCAACCATGCCACGAGAGCCCATAAAAGGAAATCCGAACCTGACACTAATCTAGCTGTCCGAGGATTTACCTGGCGAGACATCAGTCTCTTACCAGTGAGTTTTACCCAATTCCCCGGGCCACCACGTGACACAATTGGTAGTAATTCATTCAAATCACCCCTAATGAGTCAATATGGATAAATATCAACACAACATCGTGTTCTAATAGAAATAAATTTCTACCTCATACTTGGGATCGAACACTAGCCCCTTCTAATGAAAGGCCAGGTCGAAACCAACCATGCCACGAGAGCCCATAAAAGGAAATCCGAACCTGACACTAATCTAGCTGTCCGAGGATTTACCTGGCGAGACATCAGTCTTCTTACCAGCGAGTTTTACCCGATTTCCCCGGGCCACCACGTGACACAATTGGTAGTAATTCATTCAAATTACCCCTAATGAGTCAATATGGACAAATATCTACCTCATACTTGGGATCGACCTGGCCTTTCATTAGAAGGGGCTAGCGATCGATCCCAAGTATGAGGTAGAAATTTATTTCTATTAGAACACGATGTTGTGTTGATATTTATCCATATTGACTCATTAGGGGTAATTTGAATGAATTACTACCAATTGTGTCACGTGGTGGCCCGGGGAAATCGGGTAAAACTCGCTGGTAAGAGACTGATGTCTCTCCAGGTAAATCCTCGGACAGCTAGATTAGTGTCAGGTTCGGATTTCCTTTTATGGGCTCTCGTGGCATGGTTGGTTTCGACCTGGCCTTTCATTAGAAGGGGCTAGCGTTCGATCCCAAGTATGAGGTAGAAATTTATTTATATATATATATATATATATATATATATATATATATATATATATATATATATATATATATATATATATATATGTATATATATATATATATATATATATATATATATATATATATATATATATATATATATATATATATACATATATATATATATATATATATATATATATATATATATATATATATATATATATATATATATATATATATAAGATTGTCTACAACCTTATTTGAAGAAACGGGATGTTACAAGAACAAGGGCTCCAACAGAGAAAAATAGCCCAGTTAGGAAATGAAATAAAGAAATAAACTACATGAGAAGTAATGAACAATTGATGAAAAATACTTTCAAAGCAATAACTACGCAGTTTTGTGTTATTCCAGCTGTGACAAGGTTCTGAATAACCTTACTAATTGGGTATTTGAGTCAGTAGATCTTCAAAAGTTCAAATATTACACCAAATGTTTTTGTGTATAACAGGCTGACATCAGTTCTTTCTATAGTTTAATTATGAAATATCTGTTTTTATGCGGTTACTGTTTTTTTTTTTTTAATATTTTAATTGTTCATTACTTCTAATGTTTCTTTTCTTATTTCCTTTCCTTACTGGGATATTTTCCCGTGATGGAGCCCTTGGGCTTGTAGCATCCTACTTGTGCAACTAGGGTTGTAGCTTAACTAATGGCAATAATAATAATTTTAAACCCTTTTACTATTTTGATTTAAACAAAATTTCAACAAAAGTATATCCTAAACAATTACACATTTTTTGATGATATAATGTTGAACGAAGAGTTGCTTCCCTTTGTGAAAATTACCACTGAAAATAACCTTTTCGTTAAGCGATGTATCAGATCACTTTTCACAAGATGAAATTTTTGTTTAAATATGCAGTATTTTCAGAGCAAGATATAATCCTACACAATATTTTGTCAATGGCAAGGTAAAATATAAACAAAATGAGGTAAATGACGCAAGAAGTTTTTTAAAGTTTAGTTATATTATTTTAATTAATATTTTTGATAAAAATTACTGGTAGAGACAACTAAGATGAATTGCTGTCCTGCCTCCCTCAAGTTAGTAACTTACTTCACCGGAAAACAACCGTATGAAGCAAGCCCCAACCAATGACTATCATGTCTCTCAGGATCTGAAAAAAAAAAAACACTCACTGTAAAACTGGTCGGGTATAAGGGAAACTAAATTACTTACGGGAATCCGTATTAACAAAAACAAAACTCAAAACGGGAATCTGTTCACTAACAATACCTTCGACGGAATTTGATTATATAATTTAAAAAACACAAACATATTGTTCATAAACTTTGGTAATCCACCAAAACAAAACTTTATGGCATATAGCCTAATGTGGTAATCCACGAATAACAATTAATGAATTCTCAATAAAAATGGTAATCCACTGCAAAAACAAAACTTAAAGGTAAAAAAAGAACCGAAAACAAAATTGGAAAAATAGTCATTTCTTTTGATCCCAAGATTTAATTTTAAAAAGGTCTTAAGAAGGAAACTAATTTAATCTAATGTATTAAACCATTATGGCTAGGGAATCAAATCAACTCATGTTCAGATGTGAAAAGGCTTACTCACCTCAATACTCCTGCCGTTCACTGAATTATTGTTGCTCCTACTGCCCCCCCCCCCCCCCCCCAAGTGGCATAGTGTCGGTATCACTAGGGGATTATCCTTCCATGCGCGAAACTTAAAACTGACCACCGTACAAAAAGGATTTTGCCTGAGAACTGACTTGGATACTCCGATCACCTGGTCAAAAACTTTCAGTTCTCGGACACCAGCGTAAACAAACAGTTCACTTTAAAAAGCAATATTATTCGACAGATCACTAGTAACAAGAGTGTTTAGAGGAACTAAAGTCAGCCCCGCTCAACACATGAACATGATAAAAATAATATTCCGAATAATATTTAGAAAAATTGATATTTATTATATTTAACAAGAAAACCAATCACTTTCAACTTCTCAAATTTTGGTTTACGATAAATTATTTTCTACAAATCCAATCCAATCCAATGCTGCTTCTCTCTCTCTCTCTCTCTCTCTCTCTCTCTCTCTCTCTCTCTCTCTCTCTCTCTCTCTCTCTCTCTCTCTCTCTCTCTCTCAACACTACGATGAAAAACTTCTAATGAGGGGGGGGGGGGGGGGAAGAAGGTGGTTGGGAGGAGAGAGGTTACATTTTAAGGTTAAGTAAGAGAGAATAACAATATCTTCATGATTATCCTTTTAAAGGTTTGAAGGCTGCACATGAATTGCAGAGGTAAAGGACAGTGACATTGTCCTACATGTCATCAGCGCCCAAGTCCCCTCACCATGCAGCTAGGACCAGGGAAAGCCAGGCAAAGGCTGCCGATGACTCAGCAGGTAGACTTATAGGGTTCTCCAAATCACCATCCTTACCTCACAAGGACGGTGAGGTTGCAACGACCAAAGAAACTAACGAGTTTGGGCGGTACTCGAACTCCAGTATGGCAATCTACAGGGAAGTTACCACTTAGGCCATCACAATCTTGGTGGTGGAATTAAGTAACGTTTTATTAAGCAATTCCTGTCTTACAGAGAGAGAAATTCTCAATAGAATAGATATTTGACTCTGAAGATTTCAATATAAGAAGTCAAGTATTCCTCATGGTGAAACATTTGATGATCAGAGTGGTATTAAATTATCTGACCAACCAGTCTGCCAAACTTTTGATATTTGTAATGATTTATCGTTTCTTATAGCGTTATTTTTATTATAAAGCGGAATAGATCAAATTGACTAAATACTTATCACATTATATATATATATATATATATATATATATATATATATATATATATATATATATATATATGTGTGTGTGTGTGTGTGTGTGTGTGTGCGTGTGTGTATACACACATATGTATATATATATATATATATATATATATATATATATATATATATATATATATATATATATATATATATATATAGAGAGAGAGAGAGAGAGAGAGAGAGAGAGAGAGAGAGAGAGAGAGAGAGAGAGAGAGAGAGAGAGAGGGCATGATAAAATATTCCAGCATTAATAGTGAGGTCAAAACAAAAGCTAGGAATGACTGCGGAGAATATTTAGACAGGAAAGCAGATGAGGCTGACAAAGCTATGAATTCAGAAAGTGGCTATGATGTAAGAATTATAATTATTAATGAATACTCTATAAGGGCAAAGAAGAAACATATACCCATCCAAAAGAAAGATTGGTCTGTCATAACAACAGAAGATGAAGAAAGACTACGTTAGCTGAAACACTTTAGTGAGGTTATGAATAGGAGATATGAAGGGAATAATTTGATTACTATACCTGAAGCTGACGAAGACCTTGATGTGCCCATGAATGAATTCAGTGTGTTGGGAGTCGAAGCTATCCTCAAAACACTAAACAGATGGAAAACCCGGGATGCGATAGAATAACTGCCGAGATGATACTGGCCGAAAATTAAGTGATTCCCAGACTACTTACACGATTAGTTTGTAGAATGCGACATGAAGAGGAAAAACCTAATGAATGGGAGTTAGGGGGTATTGGTGAAAAAAGAAAAGAAAAAAAGAATACCTGACTGATTGCAATAATTACACGGGCATAACACTTACGTCAGTTGTTTTGAAAATTCATAGTGTGATTATTCTAAAGACACTTGAGAGAAATATTGATGAAAAGCTGAGAGATGAACAAGCAGGATTTGGAAAATGTAGAAGTTACACTGACCAAATTTTCATTTTGAGACATGTTGTACAGCAATGTGTAGTATATAGGAAGCCACTTTTGATGAAATTTGTGGACTACGAAAAAGCCTTTGGTAGTGTGCACCGGCCGATTTCATGGAGAGTCCTGCGTTATTATGAATTTTGTCTTAAACAAGTAAATTTGATTAAGTCTGTTCCTGAGCGTAGCAAGTGCAAAGTTGATGTTAATGGAGTCTTATCAAATGAATTTCCAGTGAACAGCGGGGTACTCCAAGGGAATGTGTTGTCACCTATGTTGTCTTATCCTCCTCATGGATTTTGTAATGCGTAGAAAAGTCGGAGATGGTGGAGAAGGATTAGACTGAATTGGTGATAGGAATTTAGCAGACCTACAGTATGCTTATGATACTGTCCTTGTTAGCAGAGCACCACAGGATTCGCAATGCTTGCTTACCAAAATGCATGACATATCACACGAGGTTGGGCTAAAGATAAATAGAAGAAAGGCAGAAATGATGAGAACGGAGTATGCAATGGAAGATGAAATATCATTGAAAGGAGAAAAGATTAATGAGGTAGAATCATTTAAGTATTATCCTATACAGTGTCTTTAGAATTAGAGTTTAGTGAAAGATTGAAAAGCAAAAAAGACAATGGCTAGGTTAAGTATAATTTGGAAATCAAATCCCCCGAAATTACCTATAAAAATCACACTATATATCAGTTTAGTAAGATCTGCGTTACTCTATGGACATGAGTCATGGTATTTCAATGAAACAATCTCTAATAGATTTAGCAGATATGAAAACAAAGCCTTCAGAAGGATATTAGGAGTTAAGCGGCAGGACAGGATTAGAAACGAAACTATAAGAGAGATTACTCGAGTACCATATGTGGATGATATCATGATAAGAGGTAGATGGAGATGGTTTGAGCATGATCTTCGAACTTCCTAAGAGAGATTTGTTAACCAAACGTTCAGCTGGGCTCCACAAGGCACTAGCAGAGTTAGAAGACCTAGACCTACATGACTGAGGAATATGAAGCGTGAAGTAGGAAATGATGAATGGAGAAGTATTGAACTAAAAGCTCAAGATAAAAATGACTGCTGAAATCTAACCGAGGCCCTTTGCGTCAATAGGCGTAGGAGGAGATGATGATATATTTATATATATATATATATATATATATATATATATATATATATATATATATATATATATATATATATATATATATATATATATATATATATATATATATATATATATATATATATATATATATATATATATATATATCTATCTATATATATATATATATATATATATATATATATATATATATATATATATATATATATATATATATATATATATATATATATATATATGGCGGTCGGAAGAAATCACAAACACACACACATGCTAATGACGTCATCATGAGTTTTTTTTTTTTTTTTTTTTTTTTTTTTCTTTTTGCTTAGTCGGGCTATCAACTGTTACGTGAAAGCTCAAGATAAAAACGACTGCTGAAATCTAACCGAGGCCCTTTGCGTCAATAGGCGTAGGAGGAGATGATGAAATATATATATATATATATATATATATATATATATATATATATATATATATATATATATATATATATATATATATATATCTATATAACTATCTATCTATCTACACACACACACACATATATATATATATATATATATATATATATATATATATATATATATATATATATATATATATATATATATATATATATATATATATATATATATATGTGTGTGTGTGTGTGTGTGTGTGTGTGTGTGTGTGTACTAAGCCTTGTATGAAAAATATGTAGAAGTGTTTTATACAGTGAGATTAATTTCCTTTTTAAGAGCACCATGACTGTCATAATTTGTTGTGCTGTGCGGGAACACTGAACTCTGAACATGTGTTACGTCTGATAGACTAAGCCTACTGGAGAGAGTATATTTCCAAAACATATGAGATTTCCACAAAATCTAACAATTCAGAATATTGACAGAGCAACATTGCATTTACTTACTTTTAGGGGTAAGCAGTACCACTGAAGCGATCACAAGAACAAGAAGGTACTCGTTTGAAGATCACCAGGCTGTGTAGATTATAATCACGAACCTTTTTATAATAAAGTTAAAACAGCCCCATGTTCCGATGTCTCATACACACACAGACACACACACACACACACACACACACACACAAATACACTGTTAAGTCAAGTCCTGTGTTTGAGAGGCAATCCCATGCTGAGTCAGAAAATGGCAAAATAAAGATATTGATGGAATGAGAGAAATTACCCAAAACGAGCGTCTGCAGAAATCCGAAATAAATCATGTTGGCGTATCCAGGGAAATGCTGATTCAGTTCCATCAAAGTTAGCAAGAGAGATATTTTTTTCATTTAATAAGTTTATTGCGTTCAATATCACACATACATACAATGTATATACATGCACACATATAGAGCAGAACACAAATGACACCCCCTCCCCCACCTAGCAGGCTTGCATCGGAAAGTTTGCCTTAACATTTTTCCGAGAGAGAGAGAGAGAGAGAGAGAGAGAGAGAGAGAGAGAGAGAGAGAGAGAGAGAGAGAGATTATATTAGCCTTCTCTTGTTATTGAATTAATGCGGTTAAGAAATTTTAGCCCAATTTACATTAAAAATGCCCGAAAATTTATCAGTGGCTATTATCATTTAATGTTATCATATATAAAAACATATTCCACCTTACTCAGATATTCCAAAGTAGGTCTATATTCGGTAGGTCTACCTGTTACGTGAACCCTCTATAGCATATCTATGTTTCTTTCATTTCTAATCTGACAACGGTCTATTGTGCATAAATGTTTAAAAAGAAAAATATATTTCTTACGTCAATTTATGAAATAAAAAATAAGATTTTAACAATACTAATGAATATAATCAAACGCTTACTTTATTTGTTACTTAATAATCTTATTATATCGCCGAAAAAAGAATATTTAGTTGCTCGCATGATTGAACAGAATCTCACAATTGAAAAATAGATGTCCAAAAATGTAAATTTACCTCATTATAGCAAAAATTAAAAGATTTCAATAATACAACAATATATCATTAAACACTTACTTCAATATTATCTCATAATCTCCTGTAATCACCCGAGAACAACATAGTTGATAGCCCGACTAAGCAAAAAAAAGAAAAAAAAAACATGATGACGTCATTAGCATGTGTGTGTGTGTGTGTGTTTGTGATTTCTTCGTGAAATTCCGACAGCAAAAAGTAGCCGGTTCCATTTGGATTATGATAAGATGTAAGTTGTGGGAATGAGAACTTTTAATTTTTAAGGCATACATACGATATATTCATGTGCATATTACACACACACACACACACACAGTCTTTGTAACAGTTTCATTGAGAAGTACAGTACAAAGACTGTAATCCTTCGTTCCTATCAATAATTCATTATTTCTGCGTAATTACAAAATATAATGACATTAATTCACTTATAAGTAAAATGTAATCTTCAGCTTTGCCACGATTACCTCACTACTACATCTTGCGTGGAAATGTAATTAACTTCGTTGATGAGGTTTTTTGAGAGAGAGAGAGAGAGAGAGAGAGAGAGAGAGAGAGAGAGAGAGAGAGAGAGAGAGAGAGAAAAAGTGTGTGTGTGTGTTTGTGTATGCTATACCATGAACCAATAGATTTTTTTCATAATGAATGAGTAATTGAAAAATCAAACCTTCCACCTATGTATAGACAAAATATTAAACTCAGTTTACGTATTATAAAATCTCCGTGCAATAATAGCCACTCTGATATCGAAAACAGAAATGAAAGCGATATTAGAATCAAAGCCTCAGTGAATAATGGTCAATTTCAGTCGGGTGCTTCATCGTTGAATTAACTGTTGTTATTTTGAAAATGAATTTTTTCTTTTTCGTTTTTTGTGCTAAGGTTTTGCTAATAAGGAAACCGTTTTATTGGACTGACTTCCAAAGCAAAAGTTTAAATCATATTTGAAATGGAGTGAATCTCACTTCGTTGAGTAACATGCTATTGGGAATGTACAGTTCAGAGAATTCAATTTTAGATTTACGAACAGTTGAAGTTAGTTGCTATACATTATTATTATTATTATTATTATTATTATTAATAGCTAAGCTACAACCCTAGATGGAAAAGCAGGATGCTATAAGCACAAGGGCTCAAACAGGTAAAATGACTCAGGGAGGAATGGAAATAAGGAAACAGATAGAATAGTGTGGCCGAGTGTACCGTCGAGCAAGAAAACTCTACCCAAAGACATTGGAAGAAAATGGTACAGAGGCTATGGCACTACCCAAGCCTAGAGAACAATGGTTTGATTTTGGAGTGTCCTCCTCCTAGAAGAGCTGCTAACCATACCTAAAGAGTCTCTCACCAAGAGGAAAGAAGCCAC
>NC_090756.1:53414530-53419530 GCF_036898095.1 Palaemon carinicauda
CCTCATTCCTGTTTTCCTGAGGCTAAACTAACTAGTTTAGCTTTTCGATCTCGTGAGATTAAAGCTCTGTTGATGGACCTTGATGCTTATGAAGGTGTAGACCAAAATGGTATTTTTCCTTTGTTTTTTATAAAGACAGCAGATTTCTTAGCTCCAAAGTTATCTGTTATTTTGCGCAAGTTAGCAAGAAGAGGAGCTTTTAGCACTAGTTGGAGAATTGGTAATGTTACTCCTCTATGTAAATGTGTTTGTGGTAGCTCAAGTCCCACTGATTACCGCCCAATTTCCATAACTCCCATATTATCTAAAGTTTTTGAACGTCTTCTGGCAAAACGTCTTAATAGGTTTGCTGAAGGTAATCATCTACTCCCTAGTTTGCAATTTGGTTTTCGTAAAGGCCTTGGAGCATGTGATGCCCTTCTTACAATCTCCAATGCTGTACAGAAATCCCTTGATTGTGGTCGGGAAGTTCGTATGATTGGCCTTGATTTTAGTGCTGCCTTTGACCGTGTTAATCACGAGGCCCTTGTTTTCAAACTGAAACAGTTGGGAGTGGGTGGGTCGTTTCTTAGCATTATTACTGATTTTTTAAGTAATAGATCTCAAAGAGTTGTTGTTGATGGGCACCATAGTGATTATAGGAATGTGATATCCGGTGTTCCACAGGGTAGTGTTCTTGGCCCATTACTTTTCATACTATATACACATGACATGTGGTTTGGTCTAGAAAACAAGCTTGTTGCATATGCAGATGATGCTACTCTCTTTGCCTCAATTCCATCCCCTGAATGTAGATCTAGGGTTGGTGAATCCCTTAATAGAGATTTAGCTAGAATTAGTGCATGGTGCAAATTATGGGGTATGAAGTTGAATCCTAACAAAACTCAAAGTATGATTGTAAGTAGGTCAAGGACGGTGGTTCCTCAACATCCGGATCTCAGTATTGATAATGTTTCTTTAAATATGTATGACTCTTTCAAAATTTTAGGTGTGATTCTCGACAGTAAATTTACTTTTGAGAAACATATAAGGTCTGTGTCTTCTTCAATTTCACAAAAAATAGGCTTATTGAGAAAGTCTTTCAAGATTTTCGGTGATCAATCTATTCTGAAGAAGTGTTTTAATTCTTTCATTCTACCTTGTTTTGAGTATTGTTCTCCTGTCTGGTCTTCAGCTGCTGATTCTCATCTTAATTTGTTGGACAGAAACTTACGGTCTATTAAATTTCTTATTCCTGATCTAGATATTAATCTCTGGCACCGTCGTTCAATTAGTTCATTATGTATGTTGCATAAGATTTTTCACAACTCTGACCATCCTTTACATTCAGATCTCCCTGGACAATTCTATCCTGTTCGTAATACTAGGCAGGCAGTTAATTCTAATAGCCAGGCCTTCTCCATCACGAGGCTCAATACTACGCAGTACTCTAGAAGTTTTATTCCATCTGTGACCAAGTTGTGGAATGATCTTCCTAATCGGGTGGTTGAATCAGTAGAACTTCAAAAGTTCAAAGTTGGAGCAAATGCTTTTTTGTTGACCAGGCAGACATAGTTATTTCATAGTTTATTTATGACATATTTGTTTTTGATGTTGTTGATAGTTTATTATATGACATGTCTGTTTTGACGTTTTCTTATTTAGAATGATTTATTGTTAATTTGTTCTCTTCATTTATTTATTTCCTTATTTCCTTTTCTCACTGGGCTATTTTTCCCTGTTGGAGCCCCTGGGCTTATAGCATCTTGCTTTTCCAACTAGGGTTGTAGCTTGGATAGTAATAATAATAATAATAATTATATATATATATATATATATATATATATATATATATATATATATATATATATATATATATATATATATATATATATATATATCACTAGTGTTTTAAAATTTTTAAATAAGAAGATGCCTTTCCAAATAAAAGTGATTAAAGAACATAATGGTTCACCATGGTTCCTTTTAGCTGCCTGCGATATGCAACGTTCTTTTCAAACGTTTGTCTGTCTGCAAATGACGAGTAAAACGTTTCCAATTAATGCAATGCGAAACCTGGAATCAGGAGCATGAAATATGTATTGCATCGGTGTATAATTCTTCATCTGATTCGGCAGTTGGAATCGTAATCATGCTATTAAATAGTGATTTTATTTTTCAATGTTACTTTTTATAATTAAACGTGTAGTTCACATCTTCATCTGATTCGAGCAGTTTGCTTCGAGGGGATTCTTGCTTTCCTCATATCAAGCAGGGAATCTCAACTTTATTTATCATGTCAAGTAGTGATTCTCAAACCCATTCATTATATCAGGTAGTGATTCTTAACCTTATTTATTATATCAAGTAGTGATTCCCAACCGTATTCATTATATAAAGTAGTGAATGTCAACTTTATTCATTAAATCTAGTAGTGATTCTCAAACCTATTCTTTGTATCAAGTAGTGATTCTCAACCTTACTCATCATATCAAGTAATGATTGTCAACCTTATTCATTAAATCAACTAGTGATTCTTAAATTTATTCTTCGTATCAATTGGTGATTCTTAACCTTATTTATCATACCAAGTAGTGATTCTTAACCTTATTCAGGAAATCAAGTACTGATTCTCAACCTTATTCATTATATCAAGTAGTAATTGTCAACCTTATTCATCATATCAAGTAGTGCTTGTCAACCTTATTCATTAAATCAAGTAGTGATTCTCAAACCTATTCTTTGTATCAAGTAGTGATTCTCAGCCTTATTTATCATATCAAGTAGTGATTCTCAACCTTAATCAGGAAATCAAGTACTGATTCTCAACTTTATTCATCATATCAAGTAGTGATTCTCAACCTTATTCATTATATCAAGTAGTGATTGCCAACCTTATTCATTAAATCAATCAGTGATTCTCAAACTTATTCTTTGTATCAAGTAGTGATTCGCAACCTTATTCAGGATATCAAGTACTGATTCTCAACCTTACTCATCATATCAAGTACCGATTCTCAACATTATTTATCATTTCAAGTAGTGATTCTCAACCTTATTCATCATATCAAGTACCGATTCTCAACATTATTCATATCAAGTAGTGATTCTCAACCTTATTCATCATATTAAATCATGATTCTCAACCTTATTTGTTCTTATCAATAGTGCCACCTTCAAATGAGCAATAAAACTACAACTATCTGAACTGCTGCCATATAGCTAGATAAAGTTTTAGGTAATTATAGAATAAAATTATATTCTCAATCAGGTATATACCAATTGGCCGAAGTTTTAGGACCTTTTTTTTTTTTTTATAGAATCTCTTCTTCGAAGTCCTATCTTCTGTAACTTAAGTTTGAGAATTTCCATTTTTTTTTATGAAAATCGGAAAAAGTTCTTCCCATCTTTGAGAAAACTTTTATGGTGAACAATATTTTTTTCTTTTTTAGAGGGGGGGGGGGCGGGAATAGGAAACTTTGAAAATATGTTATCAGTCAAAGATTCCAATTGGTTTTGGAACAGCAAAAATTCTCATTATAAATCTTTTAGATTTCTCATTACTTCACAGGACTTTGCATTGAATGAATAGATGATGACCATATTCTTAAATTTGTTACCATAATAATAATAATAATAATAATAATAATAATAATAATAATAATAATAATAATAATAATGATAATAATATTAATAATAGCAGCTACAGCAGCAACAACAACAACAACAACAACAACAATAATAATAATAATAATAATAATAATAATAATAATAATAATAATAATAATAATAATAATAATAATAATAGCAGCAACAGCAACGACAACGTCAACAACAACAAAGCAGCGGCAACAATAACAACAACAGCAACAATAATAATAATAATAATAATAATAATAATAATAATAATAATAATAGCTACAGCAGCAGCAGCAGCAACAACAACAACAACAATAACAACAGCGACAATAATAATAATAATAATAATAATAATAATAATAATAATAATAATAATAATAATAATCGTTTTAACTAATGTATGAGGATCCAGCAAATTCAATTAAAATTCTCAAGTTTATAACTTATTATCAAGGAAATATATCTAAATACATGTTACCATTAAAAATGGATTTGGTTCACTTAGTAATTTCACCAGTTCAAAGATTTAAAGGCCGCTCATGAGATGCGGAGGCAAGGGACAGTGACATTTTCTCCTGCAAGTAGGGCAATGCTCTGGAGATTGATCGCATAGCATATGATTAACGCCTAAGTACCCCACTCCCACCAAGGCTAAGACAGGGGGGTGGGGGGGGGGGGGGGGCAATGGCTGCTAGACACTACAAAAATATTTCCATTCAAGACAATTTTGATTTTCGTTTGAATCGATTTTCGTACATTTCATCGTTGCATTACGTTTCCTTTTGGTAAAATATTAATTTTGTTAATTTTTAGAATTAAGATTAATTTATACTTAAATAATTTTTTTTTCATTCTTCCTGCAACTGCTTCTCATTCATAAATATAGAGTTTAAACATCATGTAATTTTTGTAGAAAACTATCTTTACATATTAGGTATAATTTTGCTATGAAAAATTTAATAATTTTTACAAACTCTACAATATAGAGCAGCTGTTAGAAAGCTCTTACTTTGCCCTTGACCTGTGAAATTCACGAATCTTAAAGCAATGTTATTCTTTACCGGAAATGAGATCTGTCTTGACTTCGAAAATGGATGATCTCTCTCTCTCTCTCTCTCTCTCTCTCTCTCTCTCTCTCTCTCTCTCTCTCTCTCTCTCTCTCTCTCTCTCTCTCTTTCTCAAAATGAGTAGAAACGAAGAACTGCATAAAAAGATGGCCGGGTCTGAGATGAGATCACTCTATACAAGGAATCTTAATTCAATGAAAACAGGAAGATTACTCCTTAATCAAATGTAAAACTATTCTTTAAAAGGTTAGACTTTGATCAAATGAAATACTAAAAAAAAAAAAAAAAAAAAAAAAAAAAAAAACAATGAGGTAT
>NC_090756.1:53422030-53429530 GCF_036898095.1 Palaemon carinicauda
TCAATGCACCACCCACACGTTGAGATACTACCTTTCTTGGTAGATTGCCCAGCCCCTTTTGCTGGACATAGGATCTTGCGTTGACAGCCCGTCAAAGATACTACCGCTAGAGCGTTATTGAGTCATCTGACTGGCCAGGCAGTACTACATTGGATCCCTCTTTCTGGTTACGCAGCTAACACCGGTAAGATATTTCCAAATTACTGGTTTTGAATCGTAATGTTCTGTACATTGATTATTTGAGTAAAAAAATATAGTTTTACGGTTCATTTTAACTTTACCGACACATACACAGAAGAGTCTGGCCTATTTTTTTTACACACTCTCCTCTTTCTTCATACACTTGGCAATACTGAAATTACCAGACAATTCTTCTCTCAAGAGGTTAACTATTGCCATGTCATTGTTTAGTGGCTACTTTCCTCTTGATAAGTGTAAAAGAAACTCTTTAGCTATGGTAAGCAGCCCTTCTAAGAGAAGGACACTCCATAATCAAACCATTGTTCTCTAGTCTCGGTTAGTGCCATAGGCTCTGTACCATGGTATTCCACGGTTTTGGATTAGAGATCTCTTACTGGAAGGTACACTTGGGAACACTAATCTTTTTATTTCTCTTCCTCTTGTTATTTTGAAAATTTTATCCTCATGTTATTTTCATGTTTTTATAGTTTATATATGAAATATTTATTCCAATGTTATTATTGTCCTTAAACTTCTCTTGAAGTTTTATCTTATTTCCTTTCCTCACTGGGTTATTTTCCCTTTTGGAGCCCTCGGGCTTATAGCATCCTGCTTTTCCAACTAAGGTTGTAGGTTAGCAAGTAATAATAATAATAATAATAATAATAATAATAATAATAATAATGTGCCTACAAGAATAATGTACCATTAAAAATTAATGATAATTGTTTAAATAAAGGTTGTAATTCACCATTTTTGCAAATGGGTGATTACTGAAGATGATATACCTATAAATAATTTGAGAAATATCCAAAGAAGCAGACCACCAATTTACCCAAATGATAAAAGAACGTCTAAAGCAGCAAGTTCGATTCTTGGAATCGAGTTAAAAAGAAAAACTCGACCGAACCGCTTCGGAATGGTAGAAACTTCTGTTGACATAAGGTACTTCGATCGACGAAGCCGCCAGCCTCGACCTATATAACATATGCAAAGTAAGTGTCATTTCCACTTGGACTCTTTGCCGAAGTCGAGCGAAGTCTGCCACTTGAAGGAGAATAATCTTGAGGGAAGTAATTGATACAGACATGCAGGACACATTAGCCTTCAAATTACCTTCTCCGTCACACGTTTTTCTTCAGAGATTTAATCGATGGATCCAGTGGGACCTTTCTGGAAAGGTGACAGAGGAGACTTCAGGATAAGTTACCTTTCTTTAAATGACTGCAGGATAGGTTTGTTTTTAAAAGGACTCCAGGATAAGTTTCTCTTTTTAAATGCTTCCAGGATAAGTCATATTTTTTAAATAACTTTAGGATAAGTTTTTTTTTTTAAATTCCATCAGGATAAGTCATTCTTTAAAAGATTTCAGGATAAGTTACCTTTTTTCAATGACTACAGGATAAGTTACTATTATAAATGACTTCAGGATAAGTTTCTTTGCAAATGACTTCAGGATAAGTTACCCTTTTTCAATGACTCCAAGATAATATACATGTTTTAAATTATGTCAGTTTGAGCTACTTTTTCAAATGACTTTAGGATAAGTTATTTTTTTTTATGTGACTTCAAGATAATTTACATGTTTTCAATGATTTCAGTTTGAGCTACTTTTCCAAATGATTTCAGGATAAGTTACCCAATTATTTCATAATTATGATTTCTCTATTATTTTTGTTCAATATTTATTATTTCATTATTTTCATGATTGCTAATAATTATTCCATAAGCATTCATTAACCCCTTTCGTGCACACATTCAAGGATAAGGAAGTAGCGTTAAAGCAATTGTGGCACCAATTTTTTGATATTCTCTCAATAACGATATTTTATCCAAAAAATGTTGATTCTCGCTTTTCAGTGGAATGTTGGGTGAGATTTCTGTCTACGTCATCAACATGGAAAGGTTCTGAAAATATATGATAACCAAGGTTGTTATTGTAGCCTGTTGGTAACGTCTCTGCCTGATGATCACCAGACAGGAACGAGAGAGAGAGAGAGAGGGAGATTAAAAAAATATACACCATTAACAAGTTCTTAGAAGGACCACGAAAGTTAAGAGATAGTTTTACAGAACCAAAAGATGAACGATGTTTTTTTTTTTTTTTTTTTTTTTTTTTTTTTTTTTACTATCATTTTTTAAGTTTGAACTTTTCTCTGTTAATTTTTTGGCCTTCCACCATTTTCACCAGTGTTTCAACTTGT
Source organism: Palaemon carinicauda (assembly GCF_036898095.1). Lineage (NCBI taxonomy): Eukaryota > Metazoa > Arthropoda > Malacostraca > Decapoda > Palaemonidae > Palaemon > Palaemon carinicauda. The sequence goes on from NC_090756.1 coordinate 53,424,415, forward strand.
TCCAAGAACTATAACTGAAGCCCTGAGCCTTTTGAAACGAGACACAGGAAGCGAGATGGAAGTTTCTTCTTCAAAGTTTACTCAGCGCCTGAATATGAAGAAGTTTCCCTCGATCATTTTCCCACCAGTAATAAATGGTCTCTGAAAGTTTACTCATATTATTGCAAAGTCTTTTGTAAATAAGATAGCGATGGTGCAGTTTGTTAAGCCTGGCTCCATAACATCCATCTTCCACGTAATGTTATTTCTTTATTTTCTTCGTTCTCTCTCTCTCTCTCTCTCTCTCTCTCTCTCTCTCTCTCTCTCTCTCTCTCTCTCTCTCTCTCTCGCATTGATATTAGGACCTATTTAAGCTTGCCATCGCATGTTCATATTGTTAGAATTTTTGTGAAATTGTTGCACTCAACATTTTGTATATAAGCTCGTTATCTTGTTGAATAAAGTTACATTCACCTGGGCCTTTCTGTTAATACCTAGAGGAATTATAGTTGGGTGGAGGAGGTAGGATGAGAAAGAAAATAGATTAATTTCTTATCTTAAATAAACAGAAACTAATAAATTGATATCAATACTGATTATGATATTTTATTGCAATATTATTTAATTATTCTAAATCACTGCAGTCAATAAGAACTATTTGAAACAAAAAATGTATAGAATTATTTTCAAAATATTTCTTAATAATTTTTTTACAAGACTGGAAAAAACCAAGTGACAAAATCAAATTTTCTTAATTTGATCATTACTATTTTGCTATTATTATTTTTTTTTTCTCAAATTTACAAGTAAAACCTTCATATTGAAATTACCTATATATTACAGAAAATTAACCCAAGAATAATAACTTATCTTCTGGGTGCCTTGCGTAGTGTAATTCTATAAGCGATCTTACTGAAGAAATTGCCGTTTCTTACAACTTCTTTTACTTTACCAATGTTGATTTAAGCATTGTAGAATTCCTTTGTATTGAAAATCCCTTATTTGAATTTGGTAAGCTAAAAGAAAGTAGGAAAGTAATCAGATATGTAAATCTTTTTCAAAGACTTTCAAAATTGACTCACTCTGATATATCTTTGGAGTCGAAGAATTTTCAATATTTAAGAAGAGAGAGAGAGAGAGAGAGAGAGAGAGAGAGAGAGAGAGAGAGAGAGAGAGAGAGAGAGAGAGAGAGAGAGAGAGATTATTAATAGCCACCTGTAACTAACTTACTGGCTAACATCCAAATCCGCCCACATATAGATATAAAAAAGAAAAGAAAAAGACTATCACGAAACCTTTGAAATCCTCTGATTTGTGACGATTCCTGTTCCAGACGTGTCTCAGGTTGATCGTGATTTCTCTGTTGAGATGAGCAAGTCTCTCCATTGTGTTGTTTCCCACCAAAGAGAACCTCGCTGGTCCAACTTGGACAACTTGACAAATTTATCAGTGATTGTCCTATCTCTCTCTCTCTCTCTCTCTCTCTCTCTCTCTCTCTCTCTCTCTCTCTCTCTCTCTCTCTCTCTCTCTCTCACACACAATTTCTAGGGATCATAACTTCTTGTCTTCCTTCCACTCTGTCTTTCTGTTTTCATTCAGAGAAAATCTGGCTCATTCATATCAGTTGATTCTCCATCTCTTATACATTGTTTATCTATTCATGTTTTGTATCTGAAAATTTCGTTTACAATCAAATATTTCTCTATTTGGTTTTCAATTTGTAAATCCTCATAACTTATTTTATTGCTCCAAACCCAGAAAATTTTAAAATCTAAACATATTAAGATAGGAATCCACAAATGAAATTTTCCTCATTATCCCTCTAGAAATGATCATGATCTCTTCAACGTGTTTATTTCAACAATGAAAAAGTCAAGATTTTAAGAAAGAGGAACAGACTCGGAAGAATGTCAAGGCTGTGGCAGAAAGGCCGTGTGTTTGTGATTCGCATAACTCAAAAACTATTGACCGAATCTCTATAAATTTGGTGGGATGATTGGCCAGGATCCAAAGACAATTAGTTTAGATTTTGGGGGTGATTGGATCAGAGGTCAAGGTAATGAAAAGGTCAAAAAAAAGCCTTTTTGTTATATTGTAGTCATTTTTATCCGATTTTCATCAAACTAGTTTCCAAGGTAACACATATGGCGTTAGCAAAGGTATGCACTCTACCGAGTGCCCGCTCTAGTAGCATTTGTTTTCAGATGGATAAAGTTTTAGGTCTACACACAAGTGGTAAGGATTTCCATTCAATTATTCGATAATTCTTTCATTTTATCATTAAATCATTCTGATTCCCTCTTATTCACTCGAGAAAGGGAAACTCACTAAACTACATCACATTACTCACACCTCTGGGAAGTCATTTCTCTTCTTCTTCTTGTTCGACACTAATTACAGCCATAATTATCCCAGGATAATTTCCCCTTCCGTCCCTAATGAAATCCTCTCCGTCAGCAGTGAGAAAGTATGGCCATCTCCTAAAGGAGTTCCGCCAAGGCATTCTTTCCCCTTCGAAGGACTCACAAGGAGGACGGCGTCTCTCGAGACTTGTTGAGGATGTCCTTCGTAGGTTCATGGCGGAAACAGAGGATTTATTACCTTACCAGATGGGCGATGGGTGGATTTGCGTGAGGTACCAGGAAGATGTTGGGGGTGGGGGGGGGGGATCCGGGAACGGGAGGTTGCTAGGCGGAGGGCCCTTAAACAAGGCGAGTAGGGCAGGGTGGGAGGGGCCAAGTCGAATAATTTAACAAAGACAGGGTTAGCAACCAACTGTTAGCACCTGCTGTTTTTTAGAGTTAGTCGTGATGATAACACAATTGAAGAGGAGGAAGGAAACAGATGCTGAAGAGGAACAGTCACAAAATAATATGCAACACAAATCAAAGAGACGTAAAGTGACACAAAGTTCTTCAGTGATCAAATGGAATAAAAAGAAGAGCATATATTCACTCGTAGAACTATTTCCCGAACAAGACTTTAGTAAGTACAGAGATTTCAGTGTAGTTGGGCTGTTTGAGCTCTTCTTTGTTGAGGAAATTCTCGAGTACATGAAAATACAAATGACAGAGTAATGCCGTAAGAAAAATTGGCCTGATGTTTGCGTGTCCACAAATTAATTACGAGTTTTCTTTGCCATTTTGATTGTGGCTGGTTACAACTCATTACCCAGCACATGCATGTACTGGTCTTCTGACCCTGATGTTCACATCAATGCCATAAGTAAAGCAATGCGCCAAGAAAGATTTAACATCATAAAAAAAATGTCTGCATGTCAATACTACTGATAACCTTGATAAAGAGGACAAAATACTGGAAACTTCGTCCTCTAATTTATCACCTTCAAAATAGGTTTATAGATCACTTCATCCCATCACAAAATATGTCTCATGATGAAGCAATGGTCAAGTATTTTGGTAAAAATAGCTGCAAACAGTCTATTCGTAAGAAGCCCATTCGCTTTGGATATAAAATGTGGTGTCAAAACACCCCTTCAGGATACCTCTTAGCATTTGATCCATACCAAGGAAAGACCTACAAAGGTAATGAAGATGTAGAAAAGAAATTTGGGAAGGCTTCATCTACTGTCTTGCATCTAATAGAAGACTATAGTGAAAATCAGAAAAATTTACCGTATAATTTTTTCTTTGATAATTTCTTCATTTCAGTTTCATTACTAACTGAGCCATCCGGTAAAGGTTACAATTTAACAGGAACTATCCGAAGCAATAGGCTTGACAAATCATGCCCTGTATCATCTGTAGAAATGGTAAATAAGAAAGAGAGAGGGTATAATTCATCAGCTACTGGAATTGTATACAATTTTACATATGGGAGGTACTGACAGAATGGATCAAAATATAAATGAATATCGCATTGGCATCCATGGCAGGAAGTGGTGGTGGAGTTTATTTACTTGGATGCTTGATGCTGCTATTCAAAATGCTTGGCAAATAGCTTGTTTTAGAGGAACATGCATAAAGCAAATATCCTTTACAAGAGAATTAGCAACAGCTTATATCTATAGATATCAGGTAGAGCCCAAAGCTCCTGGTAAAAAAAAAAAAAAAAAAAAAAAAAAAAAAAAAAAAAAAAAAAAAAAAAAAAAAACTTTCATTTCTAGGAAAAGGTGAGATGAGATATGACAACACATGTCATTTTTCCACAATCACTTCAACATCATGCTAGAAGGAAGTATATGGGCGAGAACTGTAGTTCTGTAGTGCGTAGAGTGTGATGCAAGTGTGATATAGGACTTTGTATACCATGTTTTTGCTCCATACCACACGAGAAAATAAGATGCCCATAGATATAAAGTCAACTGTGCTGTACATAAGAGCATAAATTTATTTTATTTCCTTTTTGTAAAATTTACAAAAAAAACATGATATAGTGATTTATGATTTTTAAAAGTCTTCTGAAGTTTAGCAAAATATGAATAATATACTTTACTTAACATATTTAGAATTTTGAAAGATTTTTTATTAATGTTTTGTATAAAAAAAAAACGTTATATTTGTTTGGTAAAAAAGTATATAATACGAAATCTCGATTTTTTTTGTACCCATACTCTCCTCTGGTGACCATATGTTCACCATTAATATCTCGTAATCCAATAATAAAAATTTTATTTTCTAACTTCCAAATGAAATAGAAAAAATATGTTTTTAAAAAAAATTAAAACATTTTTATTCTAGGAGATGAGGGGATAAACAGCATAGGTGACAACACATTCCCTTGAGGTACTCTAATGTTCACTGGAAATTCATTTGATAGGACTCCATTAACATTAAATTTGCACTTGCTATGCTCATGAAAAGACTTAATCAAATTTACATATTTAAGCGGAACTCCATAATAATGCAGGACTCTCCAAAAAATTGGGCGGTGCACACTGGTTTTTTTCATAGTCCAAAAATGCCATCAACAGTAGATTCATATATTCTACACATTGCTGTACAAAATGTCTTAAAATGAGAATTTGGTCAGTACAACTTCTACCTTTTCAAAACCCGCTTGTTTATCTCTCAGCTTTTCATCAATATGTCTCTCTAGCCTCTATAGAATAAGTATACTATATATGTTCATGACAACTGACGTAAGTGTGATGCCTCTGTAATTATTGTAATAATTC
>NC_090756.1:53434530-53437000 GCF_036898095.1 Palaemon carinicauda
TATCGATGGCAAACTTCTGGAATGGGAGTCCCTAAGCCATTCCAGGAAATATTGATGACGAAGGGGGACGGAGAACTGCTGGGAAAAAGGAACAGGAGAAAAGAGTATTTTAATAAATGAACTCCAATATAGGCTGTCATAAAGATCTCTGCTGTTGTGGTGGCCTATTGGAAACATCCCTGCTTGGTGATCGCCAGACTGGGGTTCGATTCTTACTCAAACTCATTAGTTCCCTTGGTGTATGTAACCTCGCCATTCTTGTGAGCTAAGGATGGGCTGTTTAGGAGGGAGGAACCTAAAAGTCCACCTGCTTAGCCTTTAGCAGCCACTGCCTGGTCCTCCCTGGTCCGAGCTTGGTTAGAGAGGGGGCTTAGGGCGCTGCTCATATGTATATATGTACAGTCTCTAAGGCATTGTCCTATTTGCTAGGTCAATGTCACTGTCCCTTGCCTCTGTCATTCAAGAGCGATCTTTAAACCTTTAAATAAGAGTAAAAGGGGGGGGGGGGGGGGATCTACAAACGAATGAGTATAAATAAAAGAAATGAGACTTTTTGTTTTCTATATTTCTATTATCGCATCTAGATACACCCAAATTTATATTATAGGCCTCTGGTTCAGGATGTTTATTCGACTGTGGACAATAAAATGTTTTTACAAAAATCATCCTGATTTGGAACATTACTAAACTGATATCTCTTTAAGGGTGGAATATATATATATATATATATATATATATATATATATATATATATATATATATATATATATATATATATAGTATATATATATAATATATATATATATAGATAGATAGATAGATAGATAGATAGATATATATACTATATATATATATATATATATAGATATATATATATATATATACTATAATATATATACTATATATATATATATATATCACTATTTATATATATCATACATTTATATAAATCTATAAATCTCTATATATATATATATATATATATATATATATATATATATATATATATATATATATATATATATAAATATATATATATATATATATATAAATATATATATATATATATATATATATATATATATATATATATATATATATAATTGTCAGACGTATAACTACTCGGCATAGCCTTGCAAGAGGGGTTACCCCGAGATGTACACGCAGAATCCCCAACAACCATGTTGTAGTCAGGAAAGGGGAGAGGGGTGGGAATGGTTGAATCTGTGTGCGTGTGCATATCTATCTAAATGTTTAGTCGTCCTTTTTGACGGGTCGCGTACACTAGTAAAATAGTAATTGTCAATATCAAATAAATTATTGTTCAAAGAGAACAAGAAATTTAATTTCCAGTGTACACTAGAGGTCATCAGAAAAGTACTGTTTATACTCATCCTTATGGGAAACGTGAAGCTAACTGCCCCTCACCATAGCAGAAAGAACTTGGAGGAGAGTAATCAGCTATTGCTTTACCCTTTTCACGTTACTCTCCGGTATCACAATAATCCTAAGAAAGATCAATTCCTCGGAAAGATCAAAGTGATAAAAATATCATTTGTAAACGGATAGTTCTTCCTAAGGTTTTCACCAGGTACAGTACAAGGATTTAAGGTAAAATTGACTTCTGGTCTCTAAAGCGAAGTAGTCATTATGAAGGTCAAAGGAAATTATTCATGTTTTAGGGATTTTTTTAAGTATACCTTGATATACATTTCATTCGGGAAGTGACTACTGGCCACTATACTGTATCAGTTTTGTATACGTCTGACGACTTCTCATTTTATTTTTTGCCAGTAATCTTACAATATTCCATAATAAGGAAAAAGAAATTTCTACTTATTAGACGTTTACTCTTGCTAATTATTTCTTTTTTGTTTATTTATCGTATTAATAATAATTCATATTTATATGAGTTTGGACCTTCTTATTCATAAATTTAGAATGTTTAAATCTGATGTAATTTTTGTATAGAATTGTCTTTATATTTTAGATATAATTTCACTATGAGAGATTAAATAATTTTGTCAAACACTATAGAGCAACTGATAGAAAGCTCTTAGTTAGCCCTTGACCTGTGAAATTCATAAATTTTAAGGCAATGATATTTTTTTTACCGGAAATGAGATCTGTCTTGACCTCTCAAATAGATGAAATTCCCCCCCCCCCCCTCTCTCTCTCTCTCTCTCTCTCTCTCTCTCTCTCTCTCTCTCTCTCTCTCTCTCTCTCTCTCTCTCTCTCTCTCTCTCTCAAAATGGGGAGAAATGAAGCGCTGTATAAAATATTGGTCGGGTCGGAGATGAAATCAGCCTATACAAAAAATGTAAATTTAACGAAAACCTGAATTATTATTAACGCAAAATAAAAATGAGGAAGATTTCAATGTACAATGTAGCAACTAACCTCTAAAATGTTAACTTAAAAGCAACTGTACATACAATACATATATATATATATATATATATATATACAT
>NC_090756.1:53437500-53462500 GCF_036898095.1 Palaemon carinicauda
TACAGCCATAATTATCTCAGAGCAACTTCCCTTTTCGTCCCCAATAAAATCTCCTCCGTCAGCAGTGAGAAACCTTGGCCATCTCCTGAAGGAGTTCAGCCAAGGCATTCCATCCCTTTCGAGGGACTCCCAAGGAGGAGGGCGTCTCTCGAGACCTGTTGAGGATGTCCTTCGTAGGTTCATGGTGGAAACAGAGGATTTATTACCTTCCCAGATGGGCGAACGGAGTGGGAACGTCGGTGGGTTTGCGTGAGGGACCAGGAACTGGTTGGGGGGGGGGGGACGGCACGGGAACACGGGGGGGGGGGGGGGGGGCACGGGAACGGGTGCGGGGGTAGGGGGAGGGGCCTTAAACAAGGCGAGTAGGGCAGGGTGGGAGAGGCCAAGTCGAATAATTCAACAAACACAGGGTTAAAGGAATTTCCCCTTTAAGTCGTCTTGCAGGTTTTAATGTCAATACAGAAAATAAGTTTTCTGAAGGTTTATCACATCAGTGACGTTTGTACCTGCCTACGGGCGTACACGCACGGACACTTCTGTAAATAAAAGTGCATATACATCATCATCATCATCATCATCATCATCATCTCCCCCATGCCTATTGACGCAATGGACCTCAGTTAGATTTCGTCATGAGCTTTTAAATTAATACATTTCCATTCATCACCACGCTTCATAGTCCTCAGCCATGTAGGGTTGAGTCTTCCAACTCTTCAATTGCCTTGTGGAGCACAGCTGAACCTTCGGTGAACTAATCCCTCTTAGGAAGTGCGAAGAGTATACCCAAACCATCTCCGCCTACCCTTCACCATGTTAACATCAACATATGGCACTTGAGTAATCTCTACTATAGTTTCGTTTCTAATTCTGTCTTAGGAGCTTTGCTCTCAAATCTGCAGAATCCGTTATATGTTTTATTGTCATAGTATTACTTATGTCCATAGAGTAACACCAATCTCACTAAACTGCTATAGAGCCAGATTTCCATATGCAATTTCAGGAAATTTGATTTCCAGATTCTACTTAACCTAGCCATTGTTTGATTTGCTTTTCTTAATTGTTCATTAAACTTCAATTCTAAAGATCCTGTATTACATATTATAACCCTAAATATTCAAATGTTTCTACCTCATTAATCCTTTATCCTTCCAGTGATATCTCATCTTCCATTGTATATTCCATTCTCATGCTCTCATCAGCATAATATAGATCTGCTAATTTCCTGTTACTAATCCAGTCCAAAACTTCTCCGTGATCCCCAGCTGTTCTATGCATTACAAAATCCAAGAGGAGGATAAACCGAATAGGTGACAACATATTCCCTTGAAGTACTCTAATATTCACTGGAAATTCATTTGATAGGAGTCCATTAACATTAAATTTGCACTTGCTATGCTCATGAAAAGACTTAATCAAATTTACATATTTAAGAGGAACTCCATAATAATGCAGGACTCTCCAAAAAAATTGGGCGGTGCACACTGGCTTTTTCATAGTCCACAAATGCCATCAACAGTAGATTCATATTTTCTACACATTGCTGTACAAAATGTCTTGAAATGAAAATTTGGTTAGTACAATTTCTACTTTTTCAAAACCAGCTTGTTATCTCTCAGCTTTTCATCAATATTTCTCTCTAGCCTCTATAGAATAAGCGTACTGCATATGTTCATGACAACTGACGTAAATGGGATGCCTCTCTAATTATTGCTATAATACAGATCTTTTTTTTTTGGCCTATTCACCATCCCACCTAGCTCCCTTTCATCAGGTTTCGTCTTTTCTTGCTACATTCTACAAATTAATCTTTTATGTATTTTTGACCAAAATCATCTCCACCGTTATTCAATCGTATCCAGGGGATTTTTATCTCTTGAGTTTTTTAATGATACCTTCGACTTCAAACACACTGAATTCTTTCATGGGCACATCAAGGTCTTGATCAGCTTCAGGTATATCAATCAAATTATTTTCTTTATATCTTCCATTCCATCCAATGTTGTCTCTCTTAATTTTTTCTTATTATAACAGACCTATCTCTCTTTTTGTTGTGTATATGCTTCTTTGCCCCAGTCAAGATTTCATTAATAATTATATGAGCAATTCTTACACCTTATAAACTCTTTGAATTCATAGGTTTGTCCGCCTCCTCTGCTTTCCTGTCTAAGTATTCTCTCCAGACCTCACTATCAATACTGGAATACTTAGCATGCTCTACCTTGTAATTTTCTTTACTTCTTCGAAAACCTCCAACAATCAATTTCTGCCATTTTCTACGTTTATAGTATCCCAAATATCATTTGATATCAATGGCTTTTTCCTTGTAACTGCATGTCTCAAAACTTCACTACCAAATGACTGATATATGTTCTTAATTTCACACAATTCTGCTCTTCGTCTCTTGAAGTCTCTGAGACTGCAAATGGATTACTACATTCAATTGCAAAGGTTTCTCTGTGCTCATCTTATAGAAGTTTGGTTGTATCAAACCTAGGTATTCTATTTATATTTTTGTTGGGTGCTTCCAGTTTTAATTTCAGTGTGACAATTAGGAGCTGGTGATCACTACCAATATCTGCAACTCTAAAGCTTCTTACATTTCCCAGAGTCCTCCTTTTCTCCGTATTAATAGCTATTCGATTTTTTTAATTATCACATGGTGAAGTCTCTGTTTATTTGTGGATGCCCTTGTGCTACAAAAGAGTACCTTCAATAAAAAGATAGTTTGTTGAACAAAAACCTTTAAAATGTGCTCCATTTTCCATTTGCATCTTAGCCAAGACCCTCAACATCCACTACATTCTTTATACCTTGATTATCGGTTCTAACTTTAGCATCGTAGTCGCCAATTCACATTTTTCATATGTCTCTCTCTGATCTCAACTATTATACTCTGCAGTTCTTCCAAGGGTATATATATACACAATATATATATATATATATATATATATACACACTCAATGCATGTATGGACGACCGATCAGGCATTCTCAGGAGACCTGATTAATTCCTTAAGGAGTTCGCAAATACGCTTGGTGTTATTCTGTCTCTTGGGTCATACAAACATACACAGGCTATATATATATATATATATATAGGTATATATATAATTCATATATATATATATATATATAGTTTATATATATATATATGTATATATATATATATGTATATATATATATATATATACACATATATATATATATATATATATACATACACACATATATATATATATATACATATATATATATATATATATATATAGATAGATATATATACGCATACATATATACACACATGAATATGGTAGTTCTGCCCCAAACATGTGTGGCTCAACATCGGAGACTACACGTACACACCCAAACATGAAAAAAATGTATCCATATTTCTATAACACACAAGAATGCTAAAAGAAACTATGTCAGTAAATATCTCTCTATATAAAAAACTGTAAAACAAAAGATCATTTGTTGTAGGCCTTGTGACACGTTATGTCATTGACACAATTCCTAGTGACATATTAGGCCATAGCTTTGTGGCAATGATCTGATACGTTATTTTTATTATTATTATTATTATTATTATTATTATTATTATTATTATTATTATTAACCAACAATCCTAGGTGGAAAAGCAGGATGCTATAAGCCCAAGGGCTTCAACAGGGGAAATAGCTCAGCGAGGAAAGGAAACAAGGAGAAATGAAATATTCTAAAAGGAGTAACAACACATTAAAATTAATATCACCTAAATAAATAAGATAGAATAGTGTGCCCGAGTGTACCCTCAAGCTAGAGAACTTTAACACAAGACAATGAAAGACCATGGTTCAGAGGCAATAGCACTACCCAAGACTAGTAACCAATGGTTTAATTTTGGAGTGTTCTTCACCTAGAAGAGCTGCTCACTATGGCTAAAGAGTCTCTACTACCCTTAATAAGAGGAAAGTGGCCACTGAACAATTACAGCATAATAGTTAACCCCTTGGGTGAAGAAGAATTGTTTGGTAATATCAGTGTTGTCAGGTGTTTGAAGACATAGGATAATATGTAAAGAATAGGCCAGACTATTCGGTATGCGTGTAGGCAAAGGGAAAATAAACCGTAATTAGAGAGAAGTATCCAATATCGTACTGTGTGGCTGGTCAAAAGACACCATATCTCTCTAGCGGTAGTATCTCAACGGGTGGCTGGTCAGTGGCACAAAGTCTAGTGACATTTTAGGCCACTTACACAGAGGAAATTTGCAATTTCAGTAAATGATAAAGAATTACCTCATTGACTAAGCCTCCGTCTGGGAAAAATACTAATAGAATTTTCTTCTACTGAGAAGCTTTGATAACAATGATATCATCCTATTAAAAAGTGAGATTTGGAAATGTTTTCAAATCTTGATATAGATTTATCTCAGTAAATATTGTACTCTCAAGCAAGAAAACTCTAACCCAAGACAGTGGGAGACCATGGTACAAAGGCTGTGGCAATAATCAAGTCTAGAGTACTATGGTTTCATTTTGGAGTGCCCTCCGAAACACTGCATACGAGAAAACTGACCTACAGCAGCCATTGACGAAAGAAAAATAGTATCCAATTGATAAAAATTATTTTTGTTTGAGGTGTGAACTTGGCATATTTTCTTTCATTGACATGTCAAAAATTATGTATAGAAATATTAACATTCCTCACCACATTATTGCTCAATAAAACAGGAGAGTTTCGCACAAATATTTATGCCATCAATCATTGCAATGACAATTATCTGTCAAACGAAAGTGACGAGGATATTTTTTAAAGTTTTTGATTGACAGGAATATGCTGTTGGAACTCAAATGAAATTTATACATATAATACATCATCTCCCCTATATCATAAACAATGAGTATCTGTATATATATATATATATATATATATAAATACCAAAATTATCGTGTTGTAGTTAGGAAATGGGAACTGGGTTAGAAAGGGGAGAATCTGCCTGCATGTGCGCGTGTGTACATTTCTATCTAAATATCTAGCTGTCCTTTTTGACGGGTCGCATACAATCGTAATATAGATATGAGGAAGTGCACTTTGTCACACCATTACTGAGTGGAGAATCTCTCTGGTAACTCGCCACGCAGTAACGGTGTTACAGGATGTACTGGCGTGGTTGGTTTGCCAGGATTGCCTGTGTTTGAACACAACATTTCTTACCCAAACGATATATCCATAATTTTTCAAGAGACAAAAACACGAATATGGCAGTGGCCAGAGTGTTTCATTTTCTTATCGAGCCAACCCTTGTCAGGGAAAATATTTAGACATGGTATATTCATATCTGTTTTCTTTTTAAGTCACCCATGCTAGATTGATTTGCTGTGAGCGATCAGATGAAATATCCCACCATCGCCAATCTGCAGTGGACATCGTTAAAGGTTTAAAGGCAGCTCATAAATGGAAGATGCAAGGGACAATAACAATGCCCAAGAGACCGACCATATATACATATAATCTGTGGCCAAATTACATCCCCACCCAAGATAGGACCATGAAGGGCCAGACAAAGGTTGCTGATTACTCAGCAAGTAGACCTATTGGCTGACGAGGATGCAGACACTACAGGAAACTAACGGGCTTGAGCGGGACTCGAACCCCAGTCCGGCAGATCTCCAGCCATGGACGTTTCCAAAATGCCAGCAGTCAAACCCAAGATATGAATGAGGACATGTCTGAGGCCTTGTCCTGAACTGAACTAGCATCGGCTGCATTTATTGTTGTTGTTGTTGTTATTGTGTCCAAGTGTACATAATAGAACGACAGGATAAGTTACATATCAAAATAAAGATCTGTTTAGGGAACGAGTTATTTCTTGACTCTGATCGTTTGATATTGGAGCTAATGAGGTTACCTGATTTCCCCACCTGTTGCAGTAGAAGAAACTCGTCTGATTAGAACAAACAAAACGGGTTTTCATTCAGCTGAAGTTGGTTGATTGGATGTTCACTGGATCACATAACAGTTTTTACTCAGAAGAGACAAACATGTTGTCACTGATTCTATTTAATGCTATTTACATTTTTTTTTCATTCAAAATGTTTTGCTGAGAAATCAAGAACATTATTTACGAAGTGTTGAAAAAAATTAGGACTTAAAAAAAAAGTTCCAGAGATATATTTTTGATTTACTTTGGAATTAGGAATTTGAGCTAAATGCTCAAATTGCTATAATAGAACTTCGAAATGAAATTAAAACTGAATATATATATATATATATATATATATATATACTGCAGAGAGAGAGAGAGAGAGAGAGAGAGAGAGAGAGAGAGAGAGAGAGAGAGATATTCTTTTTACTCGTAGCTGTAGTTGAACGTACTAAAGAAATAGAAAAATGACAGGACTATTCCCATTGGAATATCGATGGCAAACTTCTGGAATGGGAGTCCCCAAGCCATTCCAGGAAATATTGATGACGAAGGGGACGGAGAACTGCTGGGAAAAAGGAATAGGAGAAAATAGTATTTTAATAAATGAACTCCAATATAGGCTGTCATAAAGATCTCTGCTGTTGTGGTGGCCTATTGGAAACGTCCCTGCTTGCTGATCGCCAGACTGTGGTTCGATTCCTATTCAAACTCATTAGTTCGCCTGGTGTATGTAACTTCGCCATCCTTGTGAGCTAAGGATGGGCGGTTAAGGAGGGAAGAACCTAAAAGTCTACCTGCTTAGCCATTAGCAGCCACTGCCTGGTCCTCCCTGGTCCGAGCTTGGTTAGAGAGGGTGCTTAGGCGCTGCTCATATGCATATATGGTCAGTCTCTAGGGCATTGTCCTGTTTGCTAGGTCAATGTCACTGTCCCTAGCCTCTGTCATTCAAGAGCGATCTTTAAACCTTTAAATAAGCGAAAAAAATGGGGAAATTACAAACGAATATGTATAAATAAAAGAAATGAGACTTTTTGCTTTCTACATTTCTATTATTGCATCTAGATACACCCAAATAATCCAAATTTTTATTGTAGGCCTCTAGTTCAGGATGTTTATTCGTCGGTGAACAATAATATGTTTTTACAAAAATCATCCTAATTTGGAACATTACTAAACTGATAATTCTGCAAGTGTGATATACATACATACACACACACACACACACACATATATATATATATATATATATATATAATTGCCAGACGTATAACTAGTCTGTCATACCCCGGCGAGAGGGGGTACCCCGAGAGGTACACGCTGAATCCCAACTACCATGTTGTAGTCAAGGAAGGGGGAGTGGGTTAGGAAGGGTTGAATCTGTGTGCGTGTGCATATATTTCTATATATTTAGCCGTCATTTTTGACTGGTTGCGTATACTAGTAGAATAGTAATTGACAATATCATATAAATTATTGCATTGTGTAAGTTCTCTCTACTTTGTTCAAGTGATAAAAAAAAATATTTGATCATTAATAAAATGCAAATTATTTTTATGAATATAGAGAATGTTTTTTTGTATAGTAGTTAATATGTCAATTCATTTAAAACAGTAGTTCAAAGAGAAGAAGAATAGTAGTTCAAAGAGAACAAAAAAATTAGTTTCCCAGTGTAACACTAGAGGTCATCAGAAAAGTACTGTTTATACTCATGCATATGGGAAACGTGAAGCCAACTGCCCCCCTCATCGTATGCAGAAGGCACTTGGGAGGAGAGTAATCAGCAATCTCTTTATCCTTTCCACATTACTCTCCGGTATCGTAATATTCCTAAGAAGGATCAATTCCTCGGAAAGGTCAATGGAAAATTAACAAAATAATAAAAATGTCATTTGTAAACGGATAATTCTTCCTAATGTTTTCATCAGGTACAAGGATTTAAGATAAAATTCACTTCTTCTCTCTAAAGCGAAGTAGTCATTAAGAGGGTCAAAGGAAATGATTCGTGTTATGGGATTTTTTTCTAACTATACCTTGATATACATTTCATTCATGAAGTGACTACTGGCCACTAAATTGTATCAGTTTTGTATACGTCTGACGACTTCTCATTTTATTTTTTGCCAATAATCTTGCAATATCCCATAATAAGAAACAGAAGAGATTTCTACTTATTTGACGTTTACTTTCGCTATTTATTTATTATTTTGTTTTGTTTTGTTATTTTTTGGAATTAAGATTAATCTATATATACATAATTTTTTACCATTCCTCCTTGAACTGCTTCTCATTCATAAATTCATAATGTTTAAAGCTGATGTAATTTTTGTAGAGAATTATCTTTATATATTATATATAATTTTGCTATGAGAAATTAAATAATTTTATCAAACTCTACAGAGTAGCTGTTAGAAAGCTCTTACTTAGCCCTTGACCTATGAAATTCACGAATCTTAAGGCAATGTTATTCTTTACCGGAAATGAGATCTGTCTTCACTTCGGAAATGGATGAACCTCCTTCCTCTCTCTCTCTCTCTCTCTCTCTCTCTCTCTCTCTCTCTCTCTCTCTCTCTTCATTTAAGTTGGAATATATTATTCAATCTTTTTTTGTTGTAGCCAAGACAATAAAAACTTGAGACCCTTTCCTTCCTCCAAGTGTATCTCCCAAAGACTTTCCTTTGAAAAGACTAATGTCAGTCTTTTGAAGCGCTGTTTTCCGCTAATGCTGCTTGCAAGCGCTCAATTAGTCTTTCGAAAGGAAGGCTTCGAGCAAAGACTCTTTCGGTGTTTAGAAATTTCTTCCTTTTATCATTATTTAGTTTTATTCAAGGTGAACAGGAATTGTAAATGCAGTTATTTGCAGATAAACCCAATTATTATTATTATTATTATTATTATTATTATTATTATTATTATTATTATTATTATTATTATTATTATTATTATTATTATTATTATTATCATAATCTGTGTGAATATGATTGCATATCTAACTACGTAAATATTCAGATTTCTTTTTTGACGGGTCGCCTACAATAGTGATAATATAAATAATAACAATCATAGTTACCTAAGATTTTTCTTGCTTGAAGGTACACTCAGGCACACTATTTTATCTTATTTCTCTTCCTATTGTTTTTTATGCAGTTTTATAACTTATATATGTAAGACCTATTTCATTGTTTTTACTGTTCTTAAGATATTATATTTTAATTGTTCATTACTTTTCTTTTACTTTATTTATTTGCTTGTTTCCTTTCCTCACTGGGCTATTCAACCATGTTGGAGCCCTTAGGCTCTAACTAGGGTTGTAGCTTAGCTAATAATAATAATAATAATAATAATAATAATAATAATAATAATAATAATAATAATAATAATAATTTCAGTTCGTGTTAGATTATCACATGGAATACCAAATAATCTAATTATTAATGTAATTATAACTCTCGAAGTATTTCACATCAATTGTTCATTGCTTCTCTTGTAGTTTATTTCTTTACTTCCTTTCCTACAGTTCTATTTATGTCTGTTGGAGCCCTTCGGCTTGTAGCATCCAGCTTTTGAAAATAGGTAAGTATTTTTACTTGTAATAATAATAATAATGATAATAATAATGATAATAATAATAACACTTTCCCTTTTTCTTGAACTCTGAGCTTCGCTTCGAGCATCAAATGCTTCTTATTAAGGAGATGAACTGATCCACTGAATCTAATGGCCCTGGACTTGTCAGGGATAATTAACAGGTGTCAGGAATCGTAAAAGGCCTCATTAAAAGGGTGACAGAAATAAGAGGCAGAAAGTCAAGGAACGTTTATCGGGCAATTGAAACGTTTGCTCTCTAGAGGAGGTGGAAATTGATGGTGAATTAAACCTATATAAGAAGGTCGATACTTTTACGTACTGATTGTCCACTAGATAACTGGAAAGAAACTTTTTCTATTTTGGAAGGAGGAAAATATCAAAAGGTCTGAAGAGCAAATATCTCCGTAGATAAGCAAGATGGAGAAAATCGTGTTACATTTATTCTTCTTTATGCTGTTGTTGATTTCCATATTCTCAATGTCATTTATATACCTTTATTCTATTTTACAGGAGGCCTCCCTGTTCGCACTAATACCGACCTCCTTATATATTTAACCAAAGGAAAGTTATTAGGTTGGAAAAGCATGGTACTACAAGCCCAAGGGCTCCAACAGGGAAAAATACCTAATAAGGGTAAGTAAATGAAGAAATAAACTACAAGAGAAGTAATGAACAAGTGATATAAAATACTATAGTAAAACACATCTTTCAATTGGTATTCCAAGTGACAGAAAGATTTTGTATGATGCGATGGACATTAAACAACAAACAATAACATAAATAATTTATGAAATATATAAAGAATAAAGTGGTTTCAAAACTGAAGATATCTACCCTCAGGGGAATCAAAGTCTGCCAATTATCTTACAATATTCCAGACCAAGAAATCTCATTATATCTCACTGTCATTAATGCAATGAGTTGACATCATATTGTGATGAGCATAATTGATATCTATTATAACTGACGTCCTCTATTTGTGTATTTACAATAATGCTTCACAATTTGGTTTAATTAACTGATGTTTGTTCAAGTCGAGAAAAAAAATCTATTGAAATAAAGAGTGCGTCCAATAATATGTGTTAGTGTACATAGACGCACACAAACGTTCAATACTTTCCACCGACTCCCTCCCCGTTTCTTAACTACATCACGCACCAAGATTACCCTTCCCACACTCTCCGCCTTTCATAACTACTACACGCTAGTTTGGCCAATTTGTTGGAGATTTTTGTTTTCCGAGTGGTTACCGTTCAGCGTGACAGGAAAAAATTATTTATTTATTTACATATATATATATATATATATATCTAAATATACATTCATATATATATATATATATATATATATCTAAATATATATATATATATATATATATATATGTAAATAAATAAATAATTTTTTCCTGTCACGCTGAACGGTAACCACTCGGAAAACAAAAATCTCCAACAAATTGGCCAAACTAGCGTGTAGTAGTTATGAAAGGCGGAGAGTGTGGGAAGGGTAATCTTGGTGCGTGATGTAGTTAAGAAACGGGAGGGAGTCGGTGGAAAGTATTGAACGTTTGTGTGCGTCTATGTACACTAACACATATTATTGGACGCACTCTTTATTTCAATAGATTTTTTTTCTCGACTTGAACAAACATCAGTTAATTAAACCAAATTGTGAAGCATTATTGTAAATACACAAATAGAGGACGTCAGTTATAATAGATATCAATTATATATATGTATGTATATATATGTATATATATATATATATATATATGTATATATATATATATATATATGTATATATATATATATATATATATGTATATATATATATATATATATATAGATATTTAAATATACATATATATATACATATATATGTATATATATATATATATATATATATATTCATATATATATGTGTATATATATATATATATATATTTATATATACATATATATATATATATATATATATATATATATATATATATATATATATATATAAATATATATATATATATATATATATACATATATATATTGTATATTACATAGCCAGACACTTGCCTTTCATTATATGGGGGAGACTGAAGAATCCATTTGAAGTAAAAAGCAAATAAACATATTAGATCCTTATTTTATTTTGATATAAACAAAAAATTTTACACAAAATTATTTCGTAAACGATTACACATTTTTGATGATATAATCTTGAACGAGGAGTTAATTATCTCTGTAAGAATTACCGTTGAAAATAAACTTTCTTTAAGTTGAAATATGTCTTCGAATATATTTTCTGATTCGTCTTATGTCTTCGAAAGAGGAAAAAGAGATTAATCACCACAGGATATAATCCAATCCAATACAACTCCTCTCTCTCTCTCTCTCTCTCTCTCTCTCTCTCTCTCTCTCTCTCTCTCTCTCTCTCTCTCTCTCTCTCTCTCTCTCCACCCGAAGATCATCTTGATCCCATCAGAAATGGCTTTATATTTGGATAAGGAAGAATTATTTCTTTCAACTCTACGATGAAAAAGTTTCAATGAGAATGACTACGGAGACTAAAGCCTTCAAAGTCTCAGTAGAGGGGGGTTGGGGTTGGAGGGGGGCTGGTCACAATTTAAGGTTAAGTAATAGAGAATAACAATATCTTCAGGATTACCCTTTTAAAGGTTCAAAGGCCGCTCATGAATGACAGAGGCAAGGAACAGTAACATTGTCCTAGCAAGCAGGACAATGCCCTAGACACCCCAACCCCGCCATCCTTATATCACATTGACGGTGAGATTGCAGCGACCAAAGAAACTAACGAGTTTGAGCTAGACTCAAACCCCAATCTTGCGATCACAAGTCAGGGACGTTACCACTTAGGCCATCACAATCCTGGTGGTAGAATAATCTTACGGTTTTTCTTAAGTAATTCCTGTCTTACAGAAAGAGAAATTAGACGATTCTAATTCTTACTTTATTAGGACACATATTTGACTCTGAAGATTCCTTTAAGAAAAATTGATTCAATATAAGAAGTTATATAAAACTTGTATGAAAGTCAATAGCATTTTTTTTCTCATGGTCAAACATGGTATAAAATCATCTTAACAACCAGTGTGTCATTCTATTTTATATATATATTTGTAATGATTTATCGTTTGTTATGGCGTTATATTTATTATATACAGGAATAGAGCATATTGAACAGGACCTTATCACATTATACAGTATATATATATATATATATATATATATATATATATATATATATATATATATATATATATATATATACAAATGCAAAGAAAAACACTAATAGAATTGAACAAAAAATTCCCCAAAGATAATATAAGATGAGCGTCTGCAGAAACAAAAAAGAAATCAGGATTCGAGATGTTGGCGTATCCAGGGAGATGCTGACTCAGTTCCCTCAGAGAGAGAGAGAGAGAGAGAGAGAGAGAGAGAGAGAGAGAGAGAGAGAGAGGGGGGGGGGTGTATATCAGCCAGCTCTTGCTAAGCAATACTACGTAATTAATGCCGTTAAGAAATGTTTAGCCCATTTTACATTATTTTATCAATAAATATCATTATATAATAAAGTATATTCCTCCTGATTCAGATATTCCAACATAGGCCTATATTCGGTAGGCCTACCGTTAAGTAAACCCATTATAGCAAATCTAAATGTTATTACCTTTTCGAATCTTACAAAGGTCTATTCACATTTCCCAAATATGCAAAGGTTGAAAAATTTTTTAAAAAGGAACATATATTTCCTACGTCCATTTATGAAATAAAAAAAATAGGATATTAACAATATAAATAAGTATAACAAACCGCTTACTTTAAATGTTACCTATTAATCTATTTTATATCGGCGAGAACAACATAGTTGCTCGCCTGATTAACCAGAATCTCACCAGTGAAAAAAAAAAATAGATGTCTAAAAGGAAAATTTACGTCTTACCTCCATTACGGCTCAAATAAAATGATTTTAACAATACAAAAACATATCATTAAACGCTCATTTATAATATTATCTCAATCTCCAGTATCGCCCCGAGAACAACATAGTTGCTCGCGTGACTAAACAAAAAGCTCATGATGACGTCATCAGCGTGTGTGTTTATATATATATATATATATATATATATGTGTGTGTGTGTGTGTGTGTGTGTGTGTGTGTAACAACAAGTAATGTATGTATAAGTAAACACTACAAAAATGAAGTGAAAAATACCTCCCTCTCTTTCTCTGTCTCTTCCCTTTCAGTGCCTCAGCCTCGTCACTTCTTCTTTGCATTATGCAAATCGCTATTCGGGAACCTCGCATTGAATCTGTCGCTATTTGCTGTCGGAATTCTAGCCATTGTAAACATCGGGGCACAAAACGAAACAAACACAAACGGTAATGACACTATCAAGGCCGTATCCCGGGAAGTACTGACAATTCATGCGAGAAACTATGTTACTCAGTTTAGTCAGGCGAGAAACTCTGTTCCTGGGGCGATGGTATAATGATGATTTGGAGTTGATTTTTTTATAAAGAAAAAAAAATACCATAAGTTTTAATACCTATTTAGATCAAATATATCAATTCATGTCAGTAGACAGAAAAAAAAGAAGAATGATATATGAATGAAAGTCTGTTGTTACACTGATAGATGAACCGACTGAAAGATGAAATTATAAAGTTTTAGGGCTACGTCCAGGTTAAACTATTCCTGCTTAAAGCAAATAAAATCAGGCTCCAATACCAATACTAATATGAATCACGGTAGCATAGTAGAGAAGAAACCATTGGGAAGAATAACGGTGGAATATTTTAACCGGGAGAAGAGTCTACACCCGTGCGCCAACACAACTGGCCTTTACGCCAGAAATTTAAAATGATGTTTGCCCGGATTTATCGTTCTGTTTTCCCGCCTTTGCCTATTCGCGAGAAGAAGAAAAGGCAATGGTGAATAGGGAAGGGAAATAAACTGATATTTAGTGTCACCTTGTGTCATTCTTCTTGTGAAATCAAGGAAATGCTGAGAATTAGTACAGAGAATTGATGTTTATACAGATTCAGATCAGGATAGTAATTGGTAGAAGCAGGATATTAAAAAAAAAAAAAAAAACTTTTGAATTATAATTAATTGCTATGAATTGATTTCATTAGCAATTGAAGTGAATCTGTCACTATCTTAGCCCCATCTCTCTCTCTCTCTCTCTCTCTCTCTCTCTCTGTTTGTGTGTGAGTGTGTGTGTGTGTGTTAACATGCAGCCACTTACCCTTAGAGTGGGTGTCTCCAGGGAAGAACAAGTGAAGTCACTATCTCATTCGTTCCATCTCAGTGAAGTATACATTATGTATACTGAGATGTAACAAGGATCCCTCTCCCTCTCTCTCTCTCTCTCTCTCTCTCTCTCTCTCTCTCTCTCTCTCTCTTTCTCTTTCGTCGCTGAATGACCACGAAAACGGAAAAACATAGAAACTATGAACAACAATAGAAATTACATTGATTCAAGTCTCTGAGAGAGAGAGAGAGAGAGAGAGAGAGAGAGAGAGAGAGAGAGAGAGAGAGAGAGAGAGAGAGATGGGGCTAAGATAGTGACAGATTCACTTCAATTGCTAAGGAAATAAATTCATAGCAATTAATTATAATTCAAAAGTGGAATTGATTCTGTCTCAATAGAGAGAAGTGGTATCTGTTTCTGTTTTCTTTATCATTTAGTTTTTGGTTAAATTTTCTTAATTATATATATATATATATATATATATATATATATATATATATATATATATATATATATATATATATATATATATATATATATATATATATATAACAGTGCTCGTTATATTTGTAACATAACTTCATATATAGTTAATAACAACAAAATGAGAAAGGTTTTAACGACTATTGATTTAATTTTTTAAATGACCCAATATGTGTCTACAGACGCCCGGGCCGCCTCCCGTCGCCTCGCCAAGGACATTAAAGAATATCAGATATTTTTATTTTCAAACGGTTACTTTTAATCGATTTTTTTTTCTATTGACAGAAAGTATCCATAAAAATGAAGGCTAATTGATTAAGTAAATGTATTTTACCATTTTTGCAAATAGTTGATTATTTAATGTACCTATAAATAATTTCAGAAATAGTTAAAGAAACCGACCATCACCTTACTCGGGCAATGAAAAAACGTCTTATGCAGAAAGTTCGACTCTTGAAATCGAGTTGAAACCAGGAAGTTAAGGAAAAACAACTCGACCGAACCGCTTCGGAAAGGTAGAAACATTTGTGCATATAGGGGACTGCAATCGAGGAGGACGCCAGCCTCGAACCATAAATATGCAGATCAAGTGTCATTTCCACTTGGACTCTTGGCCGAAGTCGAGTGAAGTCTGCCACTTGAAGGAGGAAACTTTGGAGGGAAGTAATTGATAGACACATGCAGCACACAATAGCCTTCGAATTACCATCTCAATTGATAGAAACACGGAGGGCACATTAGCCCTCAAATGACCTTCTCAATTGATAGAGACATGCAAGATACATTAGCCTTCAAAGGACCTTCTCAATTGATAGAGACATGCAGGACACATTAGCCTTCAAAGAACCTTCTCAATTAATAGAGACATGCAGGGCACATTAGCCTTCAAATGACCTGCTCAATTGATAGAGACATGCGGGACACATTAGCCTTCAAAGGACCTTCTCAATTGATAGAGACATGCAGGACATATTAGCCTTCAAAGGACCTTCTCAATTGATAGAGACATGCGGGACACATTAGCCTTCAAAGGACCTTCTCAATTGATAGAGACATGCAGGACATATTAGCCTTCAAAGGACCTTCTCAATTGATAGAGACATGCGGGACACATTAGCCTTCAAAGGACCTTCTCAATTGATAGAGACGGTGGTAGGACAATTGCGTACTGGACATTTGCCTCCCGGACAGTTTTGTCCCGGCTAATTGTGTCCCCGGACAATTGCGTCCCCGGACTTTTTCGTCCCGGCAATATGTGTACCAGTACTTGTTTCTAGTGACCAATTATATTTGTTAATAGATACGGAAGTGACTCTGTCTATTTGTATGTCTGTATGCATGTATATATGTATGTAAGTATGTATGTATGCATGTATGTTATCGCTCGATTACAGAACTCCTAATTACTGTAAATAAGATATATGGCATAAAACTACTGATATACAGAAGTTGACTATCATTTTACTTTTGTATTCACGTAGACCTTTTGAAAATAATTCCTGATTTCTCTAGAAGCAGTAGAGACTAATTATGCACGGCAGTTCAACCTCAGTTTTTTTTTAGATAATTCGTTTACATAGTGGTGAGCTACTAGGCTTTTTTTTCTTTCTTTTTTTTTTCCTTTTTTGTGTGTGTAATATACTGGACTTACTTAGCTCCTTCATAAACTTCGTTTATATAGTGGTGAACTACTAAGTTTTTTTTTTTTTTTTAATTTTGCTTGTATAATATATTGTATAATGTCATTAATTTCTATAAAGTTTTAAAGGTAATAATACGTGCAACTGAAATATTGATGTCTATATATATATCCTTTCGTGTCAAGTATGGCTAAAGGTATAATTATTGTCAGAGTATGATGAATCTAAATTATTTGATGCCATTAAATCATATGCATATTCAGGTTGGATGAAAGTTTAATAAAATTACTGTGTAAAAGTAGAGAGTAAATGTAAAAATGTAAAGCTTTATAGAAAAAGTAAAACACATACAGGTACGCAAATATCCGGTACGCATATGTCCGGGGACGCAATTGTCCTGGGACACAATTGTCCGGGACACAACTGTCCAGGACGCAAACGTCCAGTACGCAAATGTCCTAGACCCGATAGAGACATGCAGGACACATTAGCCTTCAAAGGACCTTCTCAATTGATAGAGACATGCCGGACACATTAGCCTTCAAATGACCTTCTCAATTGATAAAGAAATGCAGGATACAAAAGCCTTCAAAGGACCTTCTCAATTGATAGAGACATGCAGGACGTATTAACCTTCCAAGGACCTTCTCAATTGACAGAGACATGCAGGACACATTAGCTTTCAAATGACCTTCTCAATTGATAAAGACATGCAGTACACATTAGCCTTCAAAGGACCTTCTCAATTGATAGAGACATGCAGGACATATTAGCCTTCGAAGGATCTTCTCAATTGATAGAGATATACGGGACATATTAGCCTTCAAATGACCATCTCAATTGATAAAGACATGCAGGATACATTAGCCTTCAAAGGACCTTCTCAATTGATAGAGACATGCAGGACACATTAGCCTTCAAATGACCTTCTCAATTGATAGAAAGATGCGGGGCACATTAGCCTTCAAATGACCTGCTCAATTGATAGAGACATGCGGGACACATTAGCCTTCAAAGGACCTTTTCTATTGATAAACCCATGCCGGACACATTCGCCTTCAAGTTACTTCTTAATTGATAGAGACATGGTGGACACATTACCCTTCAAAGGACCTTCTCAATTGATAGAGACATGCAGGACACATTAGCCTTCAAATGACATTTTCAATTGATAAAGACATGAAGATATATTAGACTTTAAATGACTTTCTCTTTGATAAACCTATGCAGGACACGTTCGCCTTCAAATGACTTCTCAATTGATAGAGACACGCAAGACACATTAACCTTCAAATTACCTTCTAAATTGATAGAGACATACAGGACACATTAACCTTCAAATGACCTTCTCAATTGATAGAGACATGCAGGACACATTACCCTTCAAATGACCTTCTCCATTAATAGAGACATGCAGGGCACATTAGCCTTCAAATGACCTTCTCAATTGTTAGAAACATGCAGGGCACATTAGCCTTCAAATGACCTGCTCAATTGATAGAGACATGCGGGACACATTAGCCTTCACAGGACCTTTTCTATTGATAAACCCATGCTGGACACATTCGCCTTCAAATTACTTCTTAATTGATAGAGACATGGTGGACACATTAACCTTCAAATTACCTTCTCAATTGATAGAGACATGCAGGACACATTACCCTTCAAAGGACCTCCTCAGATTGATAGACACATGCAGGACACATTAGCCTTCATATGACCTTCTCAATTGATAAAGACATGCAGGACACAGTAGCCTTCAAATCTCTTTTCAAGTGATAGAGACATGCAGGACACATTAGCCTTCAAAGGACCTTCTTAATTGATGAAAACATGTTTGACACATTAACCTTTAATTGACCTTCTCAATAGATAGAGACATGCATGACATATTAGCCTTCAAAGGACCTTCTCAATTGATAGAAAAATGCAGGACACATTAACCTTCAAATAATCTTCTCAATTGGTAGACATGCAAGACACATTAGCCATCAATGGACCTTCTCAATTGATAAAGACATGCAGGACACATTAGCCTTCAAAGGACCTTCTCAATTGATAGAGATATGCAGGAAATATTAGCCTTCAAATGACCTTCTCAATTGATAGAGATATGCAGGACACAGTAGCCTTCAAATGACCTTTTCAATTGATAGAGACATACAGGACACATTAGCCTTCTAAGGACCTTTTCAATTGATAAAGACATGCAGGATACATTAGCCTTCAAATGACCTTCACCATTGAGAGAGACACGCAGGGAACATTAGCTTTCAAAGGACCTTCTCAATTGAGAGAGACATGCAGGACACATTAGCCTTCAAATGACCTTTTCAATTGACAAAGACAAGCAGAACACATTAGCCTTTAAATGACCTTCTCAATTGATAGAGACATGCAGGACACAATAACCTTCAAAGGACCTTCTCAATTGATAAAGACATGCAGGATACATTAGCTTTCAAATTACCTTCTCAATTGATAGAGACATGCAGGGCACATTAGACTTCAAATAACCTTTTCAACTGATAGAGACATGCAGAACACATTAGCCTTTAAATGACCTTCTCAATTGATAAAGACATGCAGGACACTTTAGCCTTGAAAATACCTACTCAATTGATGGACACATGCATGACACTTTGGCCATGAAATTACCTTGTCAATAGATAGAGACATGTAGGACATATTAACCTTCAAAGGACTTTCTCAAAAGATAGAGACACGCCGGGCACATTAGCCTTCGAATTACCTTATCAGTTGATAGAGACATGCAGGACACATTAGCCTTCAAATGACCTTCTCAATTGATAGAGACATGCAGGACACTTTACCTTTGAAATTACCTTCTCAATTGATAGAGACATGCAGGACACTTTACCTTTCAAATTACCTTCTCAATTGATAGAGACATGCAGGACACTTTAACCTGGAAATTACCTTCTCAATTGATAGAGACATGCAGGACACATTAGATTTTAAATGCCCTTCTCAATTGATAGAGACACACAGGGCACCTTAGCCTTCGAATTACCTTCTCAATTGATAGAGACCTCCATGACACATTAGCCTTCAATGGACCTTCTCAATTGATAGATACATGCAGGACACATTAGCCTTCAAATGGCCTTCTCAACTGCTAGAGACATGCCGGCCACATTAGCCTTCAAATGACCTTCTCAATTGATAAAGACATGCAAGACATATTAGCCTTCAAATCACCTTCTCAATTGATAGAGACATGCAGGACACATTAGCCTTCAAATGACCTTTTCAACTGATAGAGACATGCAGAACACATTAGCCTTTAAATGACCTTCTCAATTGATAAAGACATGCAGGACACTTTAGCCTTGAAAATACCTTCTCAATTGACAGACATGCATGACACTTTGGCCATGAAATTACCTTGTCAATAGATAGAGAAATGCAGGACACCCTAACCTTCAAATTACCTTCTCAATTGATAGATACATGCAGGACACATTAGCCTCCAAATGACCTACTCAATTGATATTGACTTGCAGGACACCCTAACCTTCAAATTACCTTCTCAATTGACAGATACATGCAGGACACATTACCCCTCAAATGACCTTCTCAACTGATAGAGACATGCAGGACATATTATCCTTCAAAGGACTTTCTCAATTGATAGAGACAGGCGGTACACATTAGCCGTCAAATGACCTTCTCAATTGATAGAGACTTGCAGGACACATTAGCCTTCAAAGGACCATCTCAACTGATAGAGACATGCAGGACACATTAACCTTCAAATGACCTTCTGAATTGATAGTGAATTGCAGGACACATTAGCCTTCAAAGGACCATCTCAATTGATAGATACATGCAGGACACATTAGCCTTCAAATGACCTTTTCATCTGATAGAGACATGCAGGGCACACTAGCCTTCAAATGACCTTCTCAATTGATAAAGACCTGCAGAACAAAGTAGCCCTCAAATGATCTTCTCAATTCATAGAGACATGCAGGACACATTAACCTTCAAATGACCTTCTCCGTCAAACGATTTTTCTTCGGAGATGTAATCGATAGCTCGAGGGGGACCTTCTGGCAAAGTGACAGATTAGACTAAAGGATATGTTGTTTCCGTTTAAATGGCTCCAGGTTAAGTTATTTTTTTCTAAATGACTTCAGGAGAAGTACCTTTTTGAAAGGACTTCAGGATAAGTTGCTCTTTTTAAATAACTTCAGGATAAGTTACCTTTTTTAAAGAACTTCAAGGTAAGGTAAATCTTATAATTGACTTCAGAATAACTTATTTTTTTAAATGACTTCAGGATAAGTGGCCTTTTTAAACGACTTCAGGATAAGTTATTTTTTAAAATGACTTCAAGAGAAGTTGCCTTTTTAAAGGACTTCAGTATAATTGGCTCTTTTTTAAATAACCTCAGGATAAGTTACCCTTTTTAAAAGACTTCAAGATTGGGTAAATTTGTTTAAATGACTCGAAGTAAGTTACTTTTTGAAGTGATTCTAGGATATGTTACTTTTTTAATGACCTCAGGATAAGTTACTTTTTTTAATGACTTCTGGATAAATTATTTTTTAAAATGAGTTTATGGTAAGTTCTTTTTAAATTACTTTAGGATAAGTCACTTTCTGAAGGACTTCAGGATAAGTTACCTTTCGTAAATGACTTTGGGATAAGTTACGTTTCATAAATGACTTCAGGATAAAGAGCTTTCTTTAAATGACTCCAAGATAAGTTTGTTTCTTAAATGACTTCGGGATAAGTTACTTTTTTTTAAATGACTTCTGGATAAATTAGGTTTTTTAAATGACTTCAGGATATGGAGCTTTCTTTAAATGACTCCAAGATAATTCACATGTTTTAAATGACTTCAGTTTAAGTTACTTTTTTAAATGACTTCAGAATCAGTTACCCAATTATTTCATCATTATTTCATAATTATTAATTTTCTATTATTAAATACTCATTATTTATTATTTCATAATTATTCCCATTACTGATAATAATTAATCCATAGTTATTTCTCAACCCCTTTCGTGTAAGCATTCAAGCATGAGGAAGAAGCATTATAGGAATTGTGGTACAATTTTCTTGATATTTTCTTAATAACGACTTCATGCATGGTTTACTTATTGTCATATTTCGGGTAAATGTTAGATGGGATTTCTGACTACGTAATCAACTTAGAAGTATTTTGAAAAATTATAATAACCAGGGCTGTGTGGCCTATTGACAACATCTCTGCCTGGTGATCGCCAGATAGGAGAGAGAGAGAGAGAGAGAGAGAGAGAGAGAGAGAGGGAGAGAGAGAGAGAGAGAGAGAGAGAGAGAGAGAGAGAGAGAGAGAGAGAGAGAGAGAGAGAGTTTATTCAAAGAAACACATACACCATTAACAAGTTCATAGAACAACCACGAAAGTAAAGAGAGTTTTATAGAACCAGAAGATGAACGATCTTTTTCATATACTTATATTTTTCTCTCTGTTCGTTTTTGGGCATTCCACCATTTTCATAAGTGTTTGAACCTGTTCCTAAAACTCCAACTGAAGCCCTGATCCTTTTGAAACGAGATGCAGGAAACGAGATGGAAGTTTTCTTCTTCAAAGTTTATTCGGCGCCTGAATATGAAGTTTCCCGCGCTCATTTTCCTGGCAGTAATAAATGGTGTCTGAAAGTTTACTCACATTAGTGCTAAGTCTTTTGTAAACAAAATAGCAGAGGTGCAGTTTGTTAAGCCTGCATTCCTAGCATCCATCTTCTTCGTAATGTTATTGCTTTTTCTTTTTATCTCGCTCTCTCTCGCACTGATAGTAGAACAACCTGTTTAAGCTTGCCATTCGCATATTTCACCTTGTTTGAATTTTTGTGACATTGTTGCCCTCAACTGTTTGTATAAAAGCTCGTTATCTTGTTGAATAAAGTTACATTCACCTCGTCTTTCTGTTAATAGCTGAAGAAGTGTAGTTGGGTGAAGGTAGAGATAAGAATTAGACAATCAATAATTATTTTTTATCTCAAATAAACAGAAACCAATAAATTGATATCGTTAACGATTAGATCAATAGTTTATTACATTATCATTTAAACTATCTAAGTGATTGCAGTCAATCAAAATGATTTGAAAAGAAAAGATGTATAGAAAAATTTCAAAAATATTTCTTTATCATTGTTTTTTATAAGACAGGAAAAACAAACTGACAAAATCCGATTTTCTTAACTTGATCATTACTCTCTTTTCCTATTATTCTTTTTTTCTCGCATTTATAAGTAATTGTTCATATAAAATATTATCAATGTGTTAGAGATAATTACCCTAGGATTACTAACTCATTTCAAGTATGACTGGCACAGCGTAATTCTATAAGTGATCTTTCTGAAGATATTCACGTTTCTTATAACTTCTTTTACTTTACAAATGTTGGTTTAAATATTATAGAAAGCCCATTTTTTAATATATATATATATATATATATATATATATATATATATATATATATGTATATATATATATATATATATATATATATATATATATATATATATATATATATATATATATATATATATATATATATATATATATATATTCCTTTCATGCTAAAAGTTAACCACTTGGAAAACAACAACCTCACACAAATTACCCAAACTATCGGGTCGTAGTTATGAAGGGACAAGTGGGTCAGAAGGGGGAGAATCTGCCTGCGTGTGCGCGCGTGTATATTTCTATCTAAATATTAAGTCGTCCTTTTTGGCGGGTGGCATACACTCGTAATGTAGATATGAGGAAGTGCACCCTGTCACACCATTACTGAGTGTCGAGTCCCTCAGGTAACTCGACGCGCAGTGACGGTGTTACAGGATGTACTGCCGGGATTTCCTGTGTCTGGACACAACATTTCTTGCCCAAACGATATATCCATAATTTTTCAAGAGACAGAAACATGAATATGGCAGTGACCAGTGTGTTTCTTTTTCTTCTCGAGCCACCCCCTGTCAGGGAAAATATTTTGACGTGATATGGTCATATCTGTGTCCTTTTTGAGTCACCCATGCTAGATTGGTTTGCTGTGGCGATCAGACGAAATCTTCTACCATCACCAATCCACAGTGGCCATCGTTTAAAGGTTTAAAGGAAGTTCATAAATGGCAGAGGAAAAGGTCAATGACAATGCCTAGAGACCGACCATATATACATACGATCAGTAGCCAAACCCCATCTCCAGCCAAGTTGGGACCAGGGAGGGCCAAGCAATGGCTGTTGAAGACTCAGCCGGTAGACCTATGCTCTTGCATAAAACCCCTCCTTAGTCCATAAGGATGGTGAGGTTACAGACACTACAAGAAAGTGTCGAATCCTATCGGGTCTCGAATCCTAGTTAAGAACCTTTCCAATAGGCCAACGGTCAAACGCAAGATATGAATAAGGATATTCCTGAGGCTTTTCTCTTGCATTGGACTAGAAACAGCTGCTGTTGCTGTTATTGTTGTTGTTATATCCAAGTATACATACCAGAGCGACACGAAAAGATCAATATAAAAATATAAATCTATCGATAGAAGGAGTGATTTCTTGACTGTGATCCTTTGATATTAGAGAGGATGAGGTTCCCTGATTTCCCCTCCTGTTCCAGTAGAAGAAACTCGTCTGATTGAATCAAACAAAACAGTTTTTCATTCAGCTGAATTTGGTTGATTGGTTGTTCAATCGATCCCATAACATTTTTACTCAGATGAAAAGACAAACATGTTGACACCAATTACTATAGGCTAGAATTCTAATGCTATTTACATTGATATAATTTTTTTTTCTTTTTTTTTTACCGTTCAAAATGTTTTGCTGGGAAATCAAGAACATTGTTTATGAAGTGTAGAAAAAAAATTAAGATTAAAAAAAAAGTTCCAGAGTTATATTTCTAATTTATTTTGGAATAAGGAATGTGAGCTAAATGCTCAAATTGCTATAATAGAACTTCGAAATGAAATTAAAATTGAATATATATATATATATATATATATATATATATATATATATATATATATATATATATATATATATATATATATATACATATACATATACATATATACATATATATATATATATATATATATATATA
>NC_090756.1:53467500-53475000 GCF_036898095.1 Palaemon carinicauda
AGGACCTGGGGGAACTAGGCATCTGGATGATGAGGATTGAGCATATAGATCCATAGATGGTCTCTAGCAGCTGTGTCACTGACCCTTTTTTTTCTTTTTTTTTCTTTTTTTTTGGTAAATACACCGATTTCTTTTTCTATGATTCTTAAAAATCCCTTTTCTATGGACACTAGACCAACGAAGTGTAATTATTTCGAAGTCATTGTTTCTCTATTTGGTGATGATTGAATGGAATCGTCGAACATGAAACTCTTTAATAGGACAAATGACTCAACTGTCGAGATAAATGTATTCTGCGTAATGCATCGATGATAGGAAGTCCTTGTATGGTTGTGTTTCTGTCCGTGCAACAGTGTGCCACCAAAAATGCAAATAACATATTCTATGGAATAAATTTCATTGAAAATAAATTTGAAGTGTTTGGTTATTTCAATCAAATGCTAGGAAATTACAATTGATTTTATCAAATTATATCAATTTCCAAGTAAAGCATTCAGTATTTAATAACAATTACTATTACCACTAGCAAAGCTACAACCCTAGTTGGAAAAACAGGATGCTATAAGTCCAAGGACTCCAAGAACGAAAAATAGCCCAGTGACGAAAGGAAATAAATAGATTACAAAAGAAACAATGAGCAATTAAAATAAAATAACAATAACAACATCAATATAAATCTTTCATATATAAACTATAAAAACTATTATAAAGAAAACAGAGGAAAGAAATGAAGATACGAAGGTGTACTCGAGTGTACCCTCAAGCAAGAGAACTCAACACGTTACTTTATCCAACGTCAGGCCGTCCAAATATTGTATCATAAAATTCTATTGTGTTATTTATTTTGAAATTATAATAGAAATATTTTGTCTTTCTAATGACAAAATCATTTATGTATTTTGTTTGGAAACAATAAAACAGAATAAACACTAAAGTCTCTTTCTGAACAAATTAAGTGTCGTAAGATGATCAGAGTATTAGATGTGTTATATGAATAATTGGGAAAGTAAGGAATCTCTTATGGAAATATAAGAGGAGTATTTGAGTTGACTCATTTCTTGTATTAGAGATCAAAATAATACAGCTTTCTTTAAAGTTTTGTACATCAGTTTTGTTTATGTTTTCCTATTTGTTAAGTGATACCATTTATCTACTTTTATTAAATCTTTAACTTGTTTTATCTTTTTCACTTGTATAGATACCCTATTTATCATGTTAAAGTAATCTTATATCTTGTACTGTTGGAATATACTATTTATATTGGACGAATATCGAAAGGTTGCGAATCACAAGTCTATATTTTATAGTTATGGCAACATAGGAATATAGTATATAAGGAACTCATATTTTCTTACGTTGTGCGACTTGTGAGTTTTGTTACGCCAGAAAAAAAAAGTGTTTTGCAACCCCAGCGTTAGAAAATGGGACTTAAGTAGACAATAGTGCCGCAGAATTATACAATAAGCCTAAACATTCATAATATAAAATAGAAAACACAAAATCAGAATGCAAACCGAGATTCAACATGAATAAAAGCTTTACAGAATATATTGATACAATGTAGGCAGATATTATGATCCCTTCACTTGGATCCGAATATTTGCCTATAGACTGAAGTAAGAAATTGATTCGCACAAAACCGACAATAATAAAACAGGAATTCTTCTTCTTCTTCTTCTTCTTCTTCTTCTTCTTCTTCTTCTTCTTCTTCTTCGTCTTCTTATTATTATTATTATTATTATTATTATTATTATTGGAAAAACTTTAGCCCTATTTGGAAAAGCAGAATGAAATAAGCTCAAAGTCTTCAAAAGGGAAAAATAACCCAGTGAGGAAAGGAACTAAGGAAACAAATAAAGAATATGGGATGTAATGAAAAATTTAAATAAAATATTTTAAGAACAGTAACAAGGGAAAGAGTTGAAGGACTATAAATCTGTTATATGCAAACTTAAATCTTTGTAACATTGAAGGAAATTTAGAAAATCATCATAGAATAATGAAAGAAAATGAAACTATAAGTAACCTTTGCAATGTCGAAAGAAATGTAAAAAATGACAAGAGAATAATAAAAGGAAAGAAGCCAATAATAATCAGGGTGCATTGAGTGGCATGTGTCATAAATATCACTTATGTCCTTTTTCCGTGCAGGTTCCCCGTAATTGGTCAGACCAACAGATGCGATGATGTTGTGGGATAAGCCTTTAATGATGATATTCGTTGGTGGAGGGGTGGGGGGGGGGGGGAGGTTGGATTAATATATCTCTGATTTTCGTGATCTCAGTCTTTCATTGTCTTGGGGGAATGATATTGTTGGTAGTGTAACTTTGATTTTGCAATAGTTATTCGCAATGAACAATTGATTCTTTTTATGACCAAATACATAAGAAAAATATTTATTCGTATTCTACTATGATTAATGATTAATGATTAATCTCCTTTCATTAGATATACCCTGAAAATAATAATAATAATTATAATAATAATAATAATAATATTAATGATAATGTGGTAACGTCCCTGACTTGTGAACGCTAGACTTGGGCTCTAGTCCCACTCAAAATCGCTAGTTTCTTTAGTCGTTGCAACCTCACTATCCTTGTGAGCTATGGATGGGGAGTTTAGAGCAGCCTATAGGTCTATCTGTTGAGTCATCGCCACACATTGCCTGGCCCTCTTTGTTACTAGCTTGGGTGGAAAGGGGGCTTGGGCGCTGACCATATGTATATATGGTAAGTCTCTAGGGCTTTGTCCTGTTTGCTAGGGCAAAGTCACTGTCCCTTGCCTCTGCCATCAATGAATGACCTTTAAAGACTTTAAACAGCGTCCCCGAGTGTAACCCCAAGCAAGAGAGCTCTAACCCAAGACTGTGGAAGACAATGGTACAGAGGCTATAAGGAAAACGCTAGTTATTACTAGATAGATAATGCTCCCATAAAATAAATAAAAGATTTCAATAGTATCTTTTTTTATTGAACACAGAAAGACAAAATAGGGCAAAACCAATTTCACTGAACTTTGAGACACTTGATGTTGCATTTCATTTGCAAGCTTAGTGGAATCTATTTAAACATTTGCAACAGAGTAAGTGTTTGGCCTCACCGCTCGTCCCACGAACCCAAGAAGAGGAATCGAGCGAAGAGTATTATACCAAAAGAGTACAATACCTGGTGTCTCTCAGGGAGTTGCCTATGCTACGCCCTTGTTATACCTGTTAGCTATCAGCCATTGTTAGGGTTTAGTGTCTTGTGAGAAAACTCTCCACAGAAACAAAGATATAGATTCAATACTTTCTTTTATCATGTTAGCTTTGAAATTCATATAATGAATTATTATGCGAATGAAAATAACACGATTATTGATTTAGCAGAAGTAAGAATTATTTCCAGTTATATCTCTATCTTTTTCTATAGTATAAGAATTGAAATACAAGAATATTTCGTGACAGATACTATCACATGTCAGTTATACCTAGAATGAGTTATTTGGTGAAGATGAATTAAAAATAAATAGTTGGATTTTTTAATTCTGACCCTGAGCCATAGGGTTGTGGTGGCCTACTAGAAACATCCCTGCCTGGTGATCGCCAGACTGGGGTTCGAGCCATGCTCAATCTCTATAGTTTCTTGTAGTATCTGCAACTTCACCTTCCTTGTGAGCTAATGATGGGGGGTTCTGGGAGCCTATAGGTCTACCTGCTGAGTCGTCAGCAGCCATTGCCTGGCCCTCCCTGGCCCTAGCTCGGGTGGAGAAGGGCTTCAGCACTGATCATATGTATATATGGTTTAGTCTCTAGGGCATTGTCCTGCTTGCTAGGACAATGTCACTGTCCCTTGCCTCTGTCATTTATGAGCGGCTTTTGAGCTAGAGCCTGGTTGGAAATTAAACACAAATAACAAATGGAAGACTACAATATTCTAGCTAAGACATTGCAATGTAATAACAAAGACAGTAAGTGAGAATGAAGTTATAATTACAGGCTAGGAAATTACGAGCATAGGCCTACTTCAGTAGCACCTCCACTGCTCAGGGAATATTACCACCACACAGAATACAGAGTAGAAACAGTAATATCTCCAGGTTCCTCGAGATATGCAGGGTACAGTAGAAATGAAAGTAGCCTGCCACGTATCTTGTCAATTACTTGGTACTAATGTAATACACTTGTTTATTACCTGAATTATTCGCCGAGGCTCTTATACTACACGTATATATGTGACTGTAAGTTCAAGATATATAGTGTTTTTGAACCAATTTCTTTAATCATCCAACTGAAAGTGTTTATTTGCACATAAGAATTTGTCTCAAAGTATATAAAATTAGCCACCAAATATAATAAACACAAACAAGAAATTTCTGATATCCACCAAAGGTTAATGGGGTCATCCATGACCTAAGATCTATCTGTGGTGGTAATCTCGTCAAAATCCGTTGAGTATTTTTGACGTAATCCTGTCCATAGAGAGACAGACACACACAAATAGATAAATAAATAAACCGACTTGATTTCATAACCTCTTTGGCGGAGGTAACAAGTAAGTAATCGATCACTCAATGTATACAATGTTTATGTATTTCTAAATCTACTATTGAAAAGTAAGGTATTTCAAAAATATAATCCAAACTTCAGATCGAGACATAACCATCTCTGACTTCCAGATAACAAAAACTCAAGCTTTTTCTAATACGTCTTTCAAAGGAGAATTTAAAATTATTATTATTATTATTATTATTATTATTATTATTATTATTATTATTATTATTATTATTGTTATTGTTATTGTTATTGTTATTATTATCATTATCATTATCATTGTTATTGTTATTGTTATTGTTATTATGCAAAAAATATCAAAATTATTATTATTATTATTATTATTATTATTATTATTATTATTATTATTATTATTATTATTATTGTTATTTAAAAAAAAATTATTAGTATTATTAAAATTATTATTATTATTAAAATGCTCATTATTATTAATAAACTTATTGAAATTATCATTTTCAGAATTATTATTATTATTATTATTATTATTATTATTATTATTATTATTATTATTATTATTATTATTATTATTATTATTATTATTATTATTGTTATTTAAAACATGTTGAATAAAAATTATTATTATTACTATTATTATAATCATTTATTATTATTATTATTATTATTATTATTATTATTATTATTATTATTATTATTATTATTAAATGTAAAATCCTAATAAATGGTCCCTTTTTAAATCATGTACTACATTGTATTACGATTTGTTGTTATTATTGTATCATTCATACAAAACCTTTACTGATGAGACGAGAGATCAGTTTTATTGCACACAGGAAAGATCAAAAACTGAAGGATTTACTATAATCGGAATCACCAGAAGAATTTGGAATAGCTTCTGGCACGTCTAAATGTGCAAAATTTATCTTTAATCGAATGCCAAGTACAAACCCACCAATTAGCTACGATGGTGAAGATGGGTTGATTTCATTCATGGCTAAATGGTATTATCACTGTTATGCCATCTTCGTGGACCAGGGTTCGATTCCCTGGCATGCCAGACACACACACACACACACACACACACACACATATATATATATATATGTATGTATATAAAATATTTATTTTCCATAAAGAAATATGAATATCGTGAAAAATTTTCTTTATATATTTAAATTAAATGAAAATTGAGAATTTTCTTTACGAAATGCTTACCTTTGCACTAGCATTTATAGTCCTATTCCAACATCGAGAAAAATAACGTGCTATGTAATCTCCCAAACATTTCCTAATATCCTCTGGGCCTTTATGGCTGAAGTAAGACCATTATGTCCACATAACTTTAAGGTGTTGGAATATCAATTTCCAGGAATTCCTAGAATCCAGAAACGTACAAGGAATTATGGGTAAGGTCATTTCCTTCAGCAACCACAGACGATTAGGAAATAGTAAATTCTTTTTGACAAAAATATAATAAATTATGAAAGTGAAATATTTTTTTTAGCTTCGACAAAAGATTAAGTTAATTACGAAAGTTAAACAGTTGAACCTTTTTAAATTTTGACAAAAATACAGTAAATTGCGTAAGTGAAAGCATTTGGATTTTTTAAAGTTTTGACAGAAATACATTAGTTCATGAAAGTGAAACAGTTGAAATCTTAATTTGATTTCTGCTCTAGACTTATGGTAATTATTCATCTATTCTGAAATAAAAGTTTCCTCCTGATATGACTATATTACTAAATTGGGTCAATGGAACTTGAAAAGCTCAAACGTGCAGATAATGTTTTTATGTTGAACAGGTTGACATAAGTCTCTCCTCATAGTTTATAAATGAGAGATCTATTTCAATGTCGTTACTGATTTTAAGATGTTTAATATTCTTTTTTCAATACTTTTCATATAATCTATCTATTCCCTTATTTCCTTTCCTCACTTGGCTATTTTTTCCTGTTGGAGCCCTTGGGTTTACAGTATCCTGATTTCCCAACCGGGGTGTAGTATGGCTAATAATAATAATAATAATAATAATAATAATAATAATAATAATAATAATAATAATAATAATAATAATAATAATAATAATAATAATCTTAAGTTATTTTTTAAACATATTAATGTTTAAACATCAGTGGAAAGGAATGAAATAGATTTGCAATAAAATATGTTTGTCATAATTATGAAATAGATCGTAAAAATTTAATCTTTTTTCAAGGAAAAATCTTACAGATGATACAATTCTAAGTCGTTTTTGAATGAATATGGTAATCTTTTTTTCGTAATTTTTATCAAAAAATATTTTTGCAAATCCTTATATTATAAATATGAATTAATGGTAAAGGACTCATACTCATCTCTTGATATTATATATACTATGCTATAATAAAAAAAATAGAAATTGGACGAAATTGAGAATATCCCTTTCCCTTAATTAAAAATAATTGTGTTTACAGTTAGGCTTGTTGAGATAAAGCAATTCCCTAGGGCTTTTATAGCAACGTCTTGCAAGAATAGAGCAAAAGCAAAAGTAATGGGGTGCTTAAAACAATTTCAAACTGTCTCAAAGTTTGGCCGTATTTATCCGGGTGACATTTGGCAAGAATTGTTACGAGTTGAACACAAAAGACGCCTCTCTCTCTCTCTCTCTCTCTCTCTCTCTCTCTCTCTCTCTCTCTCTCTCTCTCTCTCTCTCTCTCTCTGTCTCTCTCTCTCTCTCTCTCTCTCTCTTGATTTCAAATTTCATAACATAAATCATTTATACTGGAATTTCGTAATTCTGGCAACTCTGACCTCCTTACAGTAGTAGAAATATGAAAATTTAATGTTGACGTCAGTACTTAAATCATAGATATGTTAGGGGACCATATAGAGAGAGAGAAAAAAAAAATTCACGACAAATCTTTCATGATCTATTTTACTGCACATCAGTAAATAGGAAATACAAAAATTAACGATATTTAGCCTTTTATTTTACCGAACACTCTCAC
>NC_090756.1:53486174-53493674 GCF_036898095.1 Palaemon carinicauda
TCTCCATTCAGTTTATTAAAGCTCATCTCTTTTGCTTATCTGGAAGGGGACCCGGAAATATCTCTCCTTCCATTATTATATCTTTAATTTAAGGATATTATTTTTGTTATAACTAGGTAAGCTACAATTGTAGTTGGAAAAGCAGGGCGCTATAACCCCAAGGGCTCCAACAGGAAAATTAGCCCAGTGAGAAAAGGAAATAAGGAAAGAGTGTACCCTAAAGCAAGAGAACTCTAACCCAAGACAGTGGAAAACCTAGGTAGAGAGGCTTTGGCTCTACCCAAGGCAGTTTTATTGCTTGTAATTGAACTTAAATGTTACAGTGACATAATGGATCATAGCTTCGATTGTCCCTTTTGGTGTTCATTGTACTCTCGAAGACAAATTGTTCATAATTTGGCAAATCATTAATAATCTGAAATTTTGGATAAATTTCTTACCCTTCTTCATTAAGAGCAAAGTTTTCAGGGTCCTATAAAAAAATAAGTTGAAAAAAAAAAAAATAAATTTTGCAGTTTTTTTGGCCTCTTGAAAAATTAAAGATTTGGAAGTTTTTATAGTCACTAGAAAATCAAAAATTTTGGAAGACTTTGGTGTTGTGGATGATGTGTAATGAGCCTTGACTTTATACACTTCTGGAAATTTTACTCTGTTAGTTACTCCTTATATAATAATTTCTTGGTTGAAAGCCTTACATTAATTTTATGAATTTCAGTTTTATGCTAAAGAAAAAGCCTTCTCGTAGGGATCTCCTTCGTTCCGTACAAGAAAACTTCTGAAATATCACAATAGGCCACTTCCAGTTTTCGTTTATTAAGTTTACTCTGAAGATCCCTTATTTACTTTAATTTCAAGGGCTATTTTCCTATCACAAGGACCTACAGATCAGTTTGTCTTATACATTCTTAGGCATTTACATTATCACACAGCGTAGTCTGTGTAAATTGTCAAATCCACATTATTGAAGAACTTAGAAAACAAGAAAATCCTCAGTTTCTTCTTTCTGATGTCTAGTGGGATCTGGTTATATAGAAATTGTGTCTGTTTGCCATGACTTATTCAAATGCTGTATCAATTGTTGGTTAGACTTTATTTAGTTTTTGTTTTCTGACCCCTGGCTTCCCTGTTTCTCCATTTCGTGCTTAAACAGGACTCCTTGTAGTCTATCGGAAACGTCCCTGCCTGGCGATTTGCCGGACTTGAGTTCGTGACCCGCTTAAGCTCGGTAGTTTCTTGTAGTGTCTGCAACCTCACCATCCTTTTGAACTGAGGAGGCGGGTGTTTGGGGAGACTATAGGGTTACCTGTTGAGTCATCAATAGCCATTACCCAGACCTCCCTAGTCCTAGCTCGATGGAGAGGGAGCTTGGGTGTTGGTCATATGGATATATGGTCGGTCTCTAGGGCATTGCCACTGTCCCTTGACTCTGCCATTTCCAAGCGACCTTAAAACGTTTAAACATTCAAGTGTATATAGGCCTAAGTAAATGCATGCATTTATGCTTATATATGAAGCTCTAAAGCTCTCTCACACTTAGGACACTTTCAAATGTTCATAACGATCATTGGAATTGGGAGATATTGAAAAGTGACTTCAAAATATAAAGTTTGTTTCTGGCGAATTTTTTGTCATATTTTCACGAAGTTTAGAAATTAAACTGAGACTGAGGAAGTCAATAGAGTTTTATATTCCAAAGAGAATTTTCTTGTTTGACACAAAATTTGTTTTGACTCGAAATCCCAAGAGATTTTATGCAACTTTCGGAAAGGTAAATTATTTACTCAACTCTGATAGAAAAAAAATGCAATAATTTGGTCAAATATCAATTTCTATCGAAAGTAAGACGAATTTCATAATTTCATTTTTTAAGTAGATATATTTTCAAATTTTAATTTTTTTGAATGAATAAGATGATTTTCAGAATTTAATTTTTTTTTATTGTAAAATAAGATGATTTTCAACATTTCAAATCCCGATCGGAGGTTTCTATTGAATTATTCTTTTGTGGTCTGAAAGAGAAAAGGAGTTTTTCTTCAAATTAAAAAGGATGAAACAATGATTAAATATAATCAGCAGAAATATTCCTGCAATTCCCCTATTTCTTTCAATGATCTTCCCCTCTCTGGAGTTATTAGAACACTTCATTTTTATATTTAGTGGTTTTTTTCTCGTTTAATCAAACTTTGTTTTTCGAATTAATGAACAACAAACATTCTCTATTTTTAGAACTGAGACTCAACAAATATATTCTGTTTTCCTGGGTTTCAGGAAGAAAAATCTTGTCCGATTTTTTTCTTTCTCATCTTTCATATTGTGGAATTCAGAAAAACGCTGTCCGATTCTTCCCTCTTGTATTTACTTTTATTTCTTTTATTTAATGAATCACAAACATATTTGTTTTTTTAAAGTCAAGATGCTTCAAATATCTTATGTTTCTCTAGAATTCAACAAATGGTTCTTTGTCTTTTCTGGTTTGTGAAGGAATTTCCTTAAGATTCTACTTTCGAATTTCTCTTAATAATTTCTATCGTGTCAAATTTAGTTTCTGACCACGTTTCCTTTCATCTTATTTTCTCACCATTTTTCCCAATAAAACTTGATTATATATTTTTTATTTTCATCTTTTTTAATTTTTCAGTTATTTTCTTTATAATCTTTCTTTGTCATTAATTTCACTTTTAATTTCTGTCATTATCATCATCATAATCCTTATAATTATTATTATTATTATTATCATTATTATTATTATTATTATTATTATTATTATTATTATTATTATTATTATTATTATTATTAACAACAATAGTGGAGGCTGAGAATTGATAACTCTTCTCAATGGAGCTGATTGCAATTTGCAATGCAATCCATTTGATGAATAACTATCATAACCTCTGCTTCGAATCTGCAGTCTCTTCATAGTAAGGTGGTACAGTTGG
Organism: Palaemon carinicauda; assembly: GCF_036898095.1. NCBI lineage: Eukaryota > Metazoa > Arthropoda > Malacostraca > Decapoda > Palaemonidae > Palaemon > Palaemon carinicauda. The sequence goes on from NC_090756.1 coordinate 53,489,111, forward strand.
ATTCATTCACCCCGGTACACAGAGGTTTCCTTAGATTCCAGAGAAGTGTACCGGAGTGAATGAAGCCAACTGTGACTTAGGGCTCAGGACCATCGTGTACCAGTCCCAGGTCAATTTTAAGAGACACAGCATTTATTTTTGGATTCATAAATAGCGTTTGCTGATTCTGTGTCAGTTTTGTCTTAAGTGTTGTTTATTATGATTTCAGGACAAGTTTCTACTGTCCTTTGTCAATTTTAGTTGGTAAAATGTGTCACCTTTGGCTTACATATGTTTTATTTTTGTTTCAAAACTAGTTTCTGATGTTGTTTGTCAAATTTAGTTGGCACACTGTGTCACCTTTGTCTTAAAAATAATTGTTTTTTTTCAAGACTAGTTTTTAATGTTTTTTGTCAAATTTACTTGGCACACTGTGTCACCTTTGTCTTACATATGTTTTATTTTTTTAAGGCTAGTTTCTAAAGTTCTTTGTCAATTTTAGTTGGTATACTGTGTCTCCTTGGTAATACATATAGGCTATTTTAATTTTGTTTCAAAACTAGTTTCTACTATCCTTTGTCAATTTTAGTTGGCAAACTGTGTCACCTTTGTCCTACATATGTTATAATTTTGTTTTAAAACTAGTTTCTAATGCCCTTGTCAATTTTAGTTGGCAAACTGTGTCACCTTTGTCCTACATATGTTCTAATTTTGTTTCAAGACTAGTTTCTAATGCTCTTTGTCAATTTTAGTTGGCAAACTGTCACCTTTGTCCTACATATGTTCTAATTTTGTTTCAAGACTAGTTTCTAATCCTCTTTGTCATTTTTAGTTCTTTTCGTTGGCCTCGGTGTGTTCGGTATTGCTAGTCAAAATTCAGTGGCATATCTGTCTCTTTGGGTTTATGAGTTGTCTAAAGAATTTCTTTGGCAAAGGATACCAGGACAAAAGTCATTCCCGGACAATTCAGTCAAGGAACATGCTATGCATCACCTCCAGAATGGTCGGAAAATTTGGTAAAGTCACCATATATAAAGCTCTATTAACACTGTCCGTTATCGTGTTTCATTATTCGCCTAGCCTGGAATATAATTAGGTGTAGGAACATGCCATATCCAGACCCATGTCAATTATACGATCTTTCCTTTTTGAAAAATTTCATTCTAGAATAATGCTTGTGACGTCACAGTAATTTCCACCAATCAGCGTCGTTCTACATCGTCACCTGATCGGGATCTTTTTAAACAAAGCAAATCTTCCACGTGTCGGTCGCTGTCATTCTCACATTTTTAATTCAATTTTGGATTCAGTTTTGGATTATTATTAGGTGTTGTCCCCTCAAAATTTATTCACGATAAGATGAAAGAATGGGGGTTATTTTGGTGATAATAATAGTATAGAGAAATAGAAAATAAGCAAGAAAATGGAACTTCAGTGTTGGAAGTTTCTATGGGAAATGTTTGGCAGTTTTTGAAAGTTTTTGAAAGTTCTCAACTTTGATTCTGAAATTTTTCCTTCTGTTATGAATAGTTTTCTTAGGATTTGGGGGAGCCTAGTGCCATTGAAAATGGTATCCATATTATTCTATTGAGTTGTTAGGAATCTTGGTTAAAAAAGTCTCGCTCCTTATATAAGTGTTGTTGGTAGCGTTTGTAAAGTAAGTGGTAGAGGTATGTAAAGTAAGTGTCATGTGTTTGAAAAGTAAGTGTTGGGGTTTGTAAAGTAAGTGCCAGGTGTTCAAGCATTGATTCTAGTCCCAGTGATAAATGGATATTACTTTAAATAATGATTGATGCCTAGGGCTAGACTCCCTCTAAGGAATACTCTACAGTTTCAGACGACAAATTTACCCAAATGGATATCTGTGATCGCTCTAATTTTGGTGAATGTTAATAATGAATTTTGTAAATTTCATTGTAATTTTTCATTTTATAATTCATCATTATGTCCATTATATTTCATCAGTCGACTCTTATATTATTAATTTGAATTCTTTTTCAACACCTTATGTTATTATGTTAAATATAATCTATGTTTCTTTTTGTATTTGTTTTAATAATTTGGAAAACTTGGAACTGACTCCTGTATTATGATGAGAAAATATTTCTATACACATTACATACTTATTCTATGCACATTTAACTGATTCAATTACACAAAGGAAGCTTTTATTACTTATCTACAGTATGTTCTTGAAAGGAGGATAACGCCAACACAAAAAATGAGGTTAGGTTAGAATCTTACAATGATTCATTCCTATTAGAAACCTCCCTGCCTGACGATCGTTGGACCGGGGTTCAAGTCCCGTTCAAACTCGTTAGTTTCTTTAGTGTGAGCTGAGGATGAGGGTCTTTGGGGGAGGCAATAGGTTAACCTGCTGATTCATCAGCATCCATTGCCTGGCCCTCCGTGGACCTAGGTTAGGTGAAGGTGGGCTTTGGAGCTGATCATATGTATGTATGGTCAGTCTCTATGACATTGTCCTGTCTGCAAGGGCAATATCACTGTCCCTTGTCTGTGCCATTCATGAGAGACCCTTAAACATTTGATATTTCTGCTAATCCAAAAACCTTCTATTTGAAATGGTTTCACTCCCTTGATACATCTCAACTTCTCTGAGGAAAATCAAAACCAGAATTTTGTTTTCTCAACAATATTAATCATCTAACTCTTCTGGAACCAGATCAATCTGTAATGAATCACTTCCTTCGTAGTGATAGTTATATTGAGCCTCTAGACAGTCTCATGAAAATGTTCATAGGATAGAGTAATCGTCTTCACTACCATAATAAGATTGTTTAATGATATGACCTGACATCCTTGTTGCCCTGGCATTCTTTTTAAAATTGTTTCTCATATAAAGTATTTTTAAAAGAAATTTTAAATAATTTTGTTTACAATTTTCTAAGGGTGAAGCAAGCTTCACCTAACTCATCCTAACTTAACTTAACCTAACCTAATCTAATCAAACCCATCTCAAACGATACTAAACCTACCTAACCCAGCCTGGCCCAATCTAAGTTGATCTAACTTTACCAACCCCTAACCCAACCTAACTTAACCAAAGCTAACCTAACCCAACCTAACCTGACCTAACCTAACTTAACCTAACCTATCGGTGTCGATGACTTTAGATGTCAAGATGCCAGAAACCTGAAAACAATCAGTTAATTATCCTAACGGTCTAGCCTAACCAAACCAAATTTAACCTAGCCTAGTATTATCACATCTGACCCAACCTAACCTAACCAAACCTGACTCAACCTAACAGAAACTTACCTAAAACAGCTTGACATAATCTAACTTAGCCAAACCTAACTAAACTTGATTAAACCTAACATATCTAAACCCAACCTAACCCAACCTAACATAATCTAACCTAATCTAACCAAACCTAACCCATCCTAACCTAACCCCTCCCTCCCTAACCTCACCCAACCCGACCTTACCTAACCTAACCTAACTTACCTTTTCTCTAACAAGACCGAATTGTGTGTAACGGCAATGAGAAACACGGATTGGAATAATTCCAGATAAGAAGGCGCAAAATAATGTCTACATAATTAATCTTGGTATAGTTTTTGTTTCATTTTTTAATTGGCTATTTTGTATTGAAGGATCATTTGGTTTCTTTTAATTAGTTCTAATTCATTATTATTATTATTATTATTATTATTATTATTATTATTATTATTATTATTATTATTATTAATCTTGGAAACAAATCGAACGGGAGAAAAGACCCTTTGAAATGTTTTCATTTAAAAGATATCATAAATTAACATAACAGAAAAGGCTATAAAATAGATGCAATTGAAAGAGACGATTGAAAAGATCGTGTCTTGCTACATGGGGAAAGTGGTAGGAGAAAACTTTAGAATATAAGGTCTCGTATATCAATTCAATTTCATATTTTTTTATCATTCTTCGAAGTCGATACGTTTCATGGTTTTACAGAAACGTTTTATGTGTAATAGAAAAACCTATCCTGAATATCGTATTACAATGATATGATAGATTTCAAGTTTCATAACAGTAATATATCAGTGTGAACAAGAAATTTGAAACACAATATCATTTTTCGATTTCGAAATCATTTCCCCGCATATTCAAGAGGTCACATTGCAATTGACACTTGAATTAAGTATTGCAACATTGCAGCATTTATTTTCTGTGCTGAAGTAAATGCTAATTGCATTGATAGTCTCTTGGTCTGTATTATTTAAGCAGCTTGGTACGAAAAAGGAATCAAAATTATATATTTGTATAAGGTATTATCACTTTTCGATGGTTTATATTATTTATTTATCGTTTGTCGATGTGGATTTTCATTGAATTGTTGTGTATCACAAAATTATAGATATTGATAAAAAGATAATGATAATACCGACCTTAGTGCTACACTCGAGCTTATTATTCTATCTTATTTCTCTTCCTCTTGGTTTATTTGTTGAAGATTTTGTAGTTTATATATGAAAGATCTATTTTCATATCGTTACTGTTCTTACAGTGTTTTATTTTAATGGTTCATCTCTTCTCTTGTAGTTTATTTATTTCCTGTTTTTTCCTTATGGGACTATTTTTC
>NC_090756.1:53501174-53511174 GCF_036898095.1 Palaemon carinicauda
CACACCGTTACTTCGCGGCGAATAACCAGATAGATAGCGTAGATAGAGATGGCAGAAGTAGTGGTCCACAGAGTGAGATGTGCCTGGAATTCACGCCACCAACTGTACATAAGAAAAAATGAAAATACAATTGTGATCATATCCTTTGTATTGTATTTATGTTGATCGTATTCTAACTCACTATTAAAGTTTTAAGACATTTTTGCCTTATTTGGATCAATTCGGGCTTTTTTCTAGACATCGAAAACTACCTGAACGGGAAGTTGAATCGATGGAACTTCAGAAGTTCAAACTTAGAACAAATGTTTTTATGTGGAAAAGGCTGATATAAGTCTCTCTTCGTAGTTTAATTATGACAGATCTATTTTACCCTTGTTACTGATCTCAAGGTATTCCATTCATTAATTGTCACATGATTTTTTTCCCCTTTCCTCGCTGGACTATTTTCCCTGTTGGATCCCTTGGGCTCATAGCATCCTGTTTTTCCAGCTAGGGTCTTAGCTTACATAGTAATAATAATGATAATAATAAATGTGGATTGTATTGATATCGTTCCCGCACCGAAAAGCCGAGTTTTAGAAATTGATATTGACCGTTTGTATATCTTTAGTTTTTAGATAAAGACACACACACACACACACACACACACACACACACACACACAGTCACACACACACACACACATATATATATATATATATATATATATATATATATATATATATATATATATATATATATATATATATATATATATATATATATATATATATATATATATATATATAATCTGTGAGTACGCTAATACGGGTAAGGTTTGTTAGAAACATTGTATTCAAGAGAATCATCTGGACACAATAAAATAATCCCTTAAAAGTCTCATATCAGCATCAATGACATTGAATCTCGCAAATTTTATCCATATTTATTATAAAACACAAAAGGGACCATCCCCCCAAAAATGAATAAACGTTCTTCCATTCCACTGTATAGAATCAAAATAAGCTAACTGTGTTCGGTGTTTCCATATCAACTATTCTTTTTGGAAACGTTCGCTCACAACGTTTGTTGACGAACCGTGAGGATAAACGTTTCCATTGCAGCCACGTGGAATCTACAATGACGAACTAATGGGAGCGACACAATTGGCTGGTTCGTAGATTAAGCCGAACATTTTCCCGGACAGGCTTACCATTAATGAGGGGAATTGTCAATGGTTATAGGAGGGCTGATGAGCACCCCCGGACTCTGACCAGAGATACGTTTGTAGGCGAAAGAAGAAGAAGAAACGGACTGAAGAATTATCAGTCTCCCTAAAAATAAAAGAAAAATTCAGAGGTATACCTTCAATTGTACATTTTTATGTGCTTGATTACATTTACGTTTCCGTATGTTTTCTCACTATCACACGAAACTATTCAATGTTTCTAAAATTGGGATGGTGAGGTGGATTGCCAAAGATTTGCTATCAAGCCACATATACACGATTAAGTGTAGAAGTGTGTAAGTAGCATGCTTCAGGTAACTTGACGTGTGTAAACATTACAGATGACAAATATTTTGTGCAAGTCAAGTAAGAAACAAGTTGGCCGTAAAGCTGAAAGGCAAGGCTATTGTCACTCGTCGTCCTAGAATGTCATGTTTTTGGGAAGAAGATTACTCTAAATCATTTGAAGGTTACAATTACATTTTTATATCAATGCATGTAGGTCTGAGAATAAAATTAGGGTGTGATTTTTAATTAACAGTATATTTGTTGAATTATAAACACACCTGTAGACATGCTCACACAAACAAATAAAACATACATTCATACATATATACATAAACACATACATACACACATACACACAAACACAGATATATATATATATATATATATATATATATATATATATATATATATATATATATATATATATATATATATATATATTAGCTCGTCAATTTATCGTTTTCTCCTCTTTCTCATGCTTCTGTTATTCTTAACGTCCTACTAGTGTCAATTATTTTCATTATATCTCTTGCCCATGTCCATTTCTTTTTCCTACAAGATGTTATAATATCCCCTACTTTAGTTTCAAATGTGTGTATCTATCTATCTATCTATCTATCTACCCATATATATATATATATATATATATATATATATATATATATATATATATATATATATATATATATATATACATATAAATATATATATATATATATATATATATATATATATATATATATATATATATATATAATATATATATATATTATATATAAATTCATATAAATATATATATATATATATATATATATATATATATATATATATATATTATATATATACATATATATATATATATATATATATATATATATATATAATATATATATATATATATATATATATATATATGTATATATATATATATATATATATATATATATATATATATATATATATATATATATATATATATATAATATATAAATATATAGAAATATACATATATATAAATATATATATACATATAAATATATATATATATATATATATATATATATATATATATATACATATATATATATATATATATATATATATATATATATATATATATATATATATATATATATATATATATATATAAATATATAAATATATAAATATATAGAAATATACATATATATATATATATATATATATATATATATATATATATATATATATATAAATATATATATACATATAAATATATTATATATATATATATATATATATATATAATATATATATATATATATATATATATATATATTTATATAAATACATAAGTATATACCTACTGTAGATATATATATATATATATATATATATATATATATATATATATATATATATATATATATATATATATATATATATATATATATATATATATATATATGTATATATACATATATATTTATATATATATATATATATATATATATATATATATATATATATATATATATATATATATATATATATATATATATATATATATATATATATATATATGGATTTACAAGAGATGGAATTATCAAACCTAAATGATAAAATATTGAGAAATCACGAACTAGAAGCCCTTTTAGTCAAAAATTTAGACTCCAAAAAAACTTTTTGAAAGGACCCAATGAATGTTTTCTTTAACGAATCAAGAGATTCCATTGAAAGAAGATAAACGTTTTCTTATCATCGTTAATAAATGACCAATTTAAAAAAAGATTCGGTGATTGATAAATAAAAAGATTTCTCTTTGATTAGAGTTCTCCCCTTTCCTGACAAATATTTCTGAGCCTGGTTTTTTTCTGATTTTTTTTTTTCTAGCCATCAACAGAAATGAAAAATATAAATCTTTTTCGTAGGTTCACTCCAGTTTGATAACTAACTGTTATTTTTTTTAATCAAAATATAATTGAATGAAGAGAATCAGCCATTCCTCTTTTCGTACAACATATTTCGTTACAATTTTTGTTTTTGGGAATCACTTCTCTGTGATCAAAATGTATTTTTATTTTAGAGAGCAATTGTTTCATGATGGCTTCTATTTATCTATCTATCTATCTATCTATCCATTTTTATACACATCTATCTACCTATTTATCTATCTACACATCTATTTTTGGGGAAGAAGATTACTCTAAATCATTTTGAATAATTTAATGGTCTTTTTTTATGAATTAAATTTACAATTACATTATATATGTTGAACTATAAACACACGTGTAGACATACTCACACAAACAAAGAATACATACATAAATACATATATACATATACACATACATATAAACACACACGCGCGCACACACACACACACACACACACACACATATATATATATATATATATATATATATATATATATATATATATATATATATATATATATATATATATATATATATATATATATATATATATATATATATATATGGATTTATAAGAGATGGAATTATCAAACCTAAATGATAAAATATTGAGAAATTACGAACTAGAAGCGCTTTCAGACATAAATTTAGACTCCAAAAAACTTTTTCAAAGTACCCAATCAATGTTTTTATTAACGAATCAAGATATTCCATTGAAAGAAGATAAACGTTTTCTTATCATCGTTAATGAATAACCAATTAAAAAAAGAATTCGGTGATGAATAAGTACAAAGACTTATTTTTCTCTGTGATTACAGTTCTCCCCTTTCCTGGCAAATATTTCTGAGCCTTGTTTTTTTCCTGATTTTTTTTCTAGTCATCAACAGAAATGAAAAATATATATATTTTTTGTAGGTTCATTCCAATTTAATAACTAACTGTTATTTTTCATAATCAAAATATAATTGAATGAAGAGAATTTGTCATTCCACTTTACAGTCGCTTTTTCCATACAATGTATTTCGTTACAATTTTTGTTTTTGGGAATCGCTTCTCTGTAAACAAAATATACATCTATTTTAGAGAGCAATTGTTTCATGATGGCTTCTATCTATCTGTCTATCTATCTATCTATCCATTTATCTACAAATCTATTTATTTATTTATCTATCTACACAATTATCTATCTATTTATCTCTCTATTTGCACATCTATCTATCTGTCTGTCTATCTATCTATATATTTGTTTATAAATCTCCACATCTATCTATCTATTTATCTACAAATCTAACTATATGTCTATCTATCTGTCCATCTAGCTATCTATCTGTCTATCTATCTGTCCATCTAGCTATCTATCTGGCTATCACCACATATATTCAATTATAATTTATTTATCTATATATTTAGCGAATAAATAGAATGAATATGACGTTTATTCGTGTGTGGCATCTCTTGCATAATTGCCAGATAGCTTCAAAAAGCTCCAATATTTAGTTTTGAAAATTATCATTTTATGTCAATTCTCAAGAGTCAGTTTATCGGTTAATCCTTAATAAATGTCAAAATCCGTGACAGATGTTATTATAAATAGCTGTCTGTTATCATTTTAACAATGCATGAATTTTTCATGTTTTTTTTTTTTTGGATGCTATACTATGAAACCTTTTCTGAGTGGGGATTCCTTAACCTGGTGAAAGGGTTTGTGTATCGCCATGATCAATAAAACTCTATTAGTCAGGGCCCCCCATAATAGGTTAGATTGCATTGAGTGGTCGGACTAAAGTCTCCCACCGTCACCAATCCGTACTGGCCAGCGTGGGGATGAGATCCGGCTAAACCCATGACAAGAATAACTTATCTGAGGCTTTTGTCCTGCAATGGACTAGAAACGGTTGCATTTTTTTTGCTGTTGCGTATATATATATATATATATATATATATATATATATATATATATATATATATATATATATATATATATATATATATATATATATATATATATATATATTCGTGTGTGTGAGTGTGAAAACTGTTTCTTACTATTGGATACATGTAATTCCTAATAGCAACGTCTTTTTCTTATTGATTTTCATAGACAAATATCATTGCTATGACGTTATCATAACAAAAGCTTTCTTAAGCAATAATTGTAAAAAAGAAAATACATATTTTATAAAACCCCATAAAACATTTACATCACGGAATTAAATTTTATTGAATGTTCAAGAATTGTTTTATATGAATTATGTTTTGTGGCTGAAAACAATTTTTTTTTTTTATGATGGATTAATCTTAGTGTTTTTTAAATATTAAAATATCATCATTAGTAAACTTGCTTTGTTTGACCATAATGACAATCACTGGCAGATTTTTAACTTAATGAATATATTATTATTATTATTATTATTATTATTATCATTATTATTATTATTATTATTATTATTATTATTATTATTATTATTATTAATGTGAGAAGGTAAACCAGCCCAATGGGTCGAACTTGGCTCTTAAATAGCTGGCCATTAAGTTGGAGGAGGTTATGTTTTCGCCCCTGTTAGTTTGTTTGTGAGGTAGTGAGGCTTTTTGGGATTAATTATTATGTTGACACGTGGAAGTGATTCAATTTGTAAAGTCCTAGATCAAAGGTTAAGGTCAAGGTCGACCAAATTAACCCTAACCTTAACCACAAGTTTACACGTAGTTGTCACACCGACTTCAAATGCTCTTAAGGTATATATATATATATATATATATATATATATATATATATATATATATATATATATATATATATATATATATATATATATATATTCTGGGAAAGGCAAGCTGGCTTTGGAGAAATAAGCTTCCATGGCGGAGGTCTGCACCCTCAAAGTGCTTTTCTAGTTAGTAAATAGAAATTAGATTAAGATCATATAATATTGTGCAACTTTTTTTTATCTTCTTTCTTTTCCGAGGAAGCCGTCATTTTGTAAATTTATTTTATCTGAACATTAAATAATAAGTAATTTTCTATTCCTTATTAAAGTTAGAATCTTAAAGATAACGTTTCAATGGATAATGATGATAATGATGATAATAATGATAATGATAATAATTTAACCCACAATCAGCTTTTTAGAAGACAACAACAAAAACAACAACAATAGTAATAATAATAATAATAATAATAATAATAATAATAATAATAATAATAATAATAATAATAATAATAATAATAATAATAAAACTATGAGATTCATGAGATAAAGAGACACAAACGCAAAGGACAGTCCAGAGATCCACACCAGACCTCCCGTGTCTGTGGCCATGTATTTTTTTTTTTTTTTAATTGATAGTGTTATTCTTTATTTTTATATTGTAAAAGCGCGAAAAGCTCAACAGGTGTATCATCATTCGATTTATAAATTAATATCACATTAATACTATTGATTTTTGCATATAATTGATTTAGTAATGATGTTTCTTTAAAATTTTCTTTGTTTCTACAGATGTTGTCGTCATATTATGACAACTTTCTGTTATGCTAAACTTGGCAAAGATTAATATTTTGTTTTGTTTACAACTCTCAGTGAGAGTCTTGGCGTTGCAATTGACACTTTGATATCAACAACATTCAGAAGGACTTCATCACAAGAACACTTCAGATCCACGAATCGAGAACTTCTGTCCAAAGATGGCGTAAGTGTTCCTATACTGTATCTTTTACAATTTCTCTTCCGTTCAGATTCGTTTATCGTGGGAAATGTGGAAAGACTATTGTTTTTTTTTTAAGTATTTGAATTAGTTGTGTTTTCCCCATTGATTTATACTTTTAGTGTCTGGTTTTTCGTTGGTAAATCTTTACTTGTATTTTATCTAGCTTTCACTAAACATCAAAACGACGGGATCCTAGCTAGCCAAACACAGGAAGCTGTGTCCTTACTCGTTGTCAGGGATTCTCATTATTACCATACACCTCTCTCTCTCTCTCTCTCTCTCTCTCTCTCTCTCTCTCTCTCTCTCTCTCTCTCTCTCTCTCTCTCTCTCTCTCTCTCTCTCCATAATTTGGTCTTAAAGAGGCGACTTTGTAGATATCAAGCTTGGTTTGAGTGAGGTCCGAAAGTAGGAAAAAAAATAGTTTTGCCTCCATGCTTTGAGTTTCTTTTCATTTATCCATGAAAAATTCAAATTATAAAAATACTTCAAAATACTTTTGTAGGTTTCTTTTAATCTTCTGTGATGTCACACTTTACCTTTCATTAAGGGTTGGGGTTAATCTGTGCTCTTGAAGAATCTTCTGCTTCTGAAATACTCTGTATAGAATATCTGCCAAATTAAGGAACAGTGCAATGTCCTACAAATCAATCCTGTATTTACAAGATCAGGTTAGGCTAGGGAATGGCTACCAATTACTCACCACCCAACCTATGGCCAGTGAGGGCCAGGTAATGACTACTGATAACTCACCAGGTAGATCTATATGTCCCCAAACACCCAACCTGTAACTCATAGGTTATGAATTTTATCGAAGTTCTTTCAATTGGATTTACTGATTTATTAGAAATTAACTTATATGCTGCGAGGGATCTTGGGCTTATAGCATCCTGCTTTGCCTATTAGGATTGTAGCTTAGCGTGTAATGATAAGAATAACACCATTTTTCTGAATGGTTATAGTCTGTTTTGTTCAAATCAATTTCTTATTCAGTCAATAGGTAAACATTCTGATCCAAGTCAATGGACCATAATGTCTCAAAAGAAAAAGTATACCAAGAAAAACAGAGAACGTGAAAATATGGTTCGAATGATCTTCACCATTAGAAAGACGAAATATTTCTCTTATGGTTTAAACGTAAATAACTTTATAACATTTTATGATACAATACTTTGACGACCTGACCTGGCATGAAGTAACGTGTCGAGATTTTTTGCTTGAGGGTAAACTCGAGTACACCTTTGTATCTTCATTTCTTTCCTCTCTTGTTTTTTTTTTTCTTTTTTTGTGAGGTTTTAATACTTTATAGATGGAAGATCTATTTTAATGTTGTTACTGTTCTCAAAGTATTTTATTTTAATTGTTCATTAATTTTCTTGTAGTTGATGTATTTCCTTATTTCCTTTCCTCACTGGGCAATTTTCCCTGTTGGAGCCCCTATGCTTATAGAATCCTGCTTTTCCAACTAGGGTAGTAGCTTTGTAAAGAGAAATAGTAATAATTATAATTGAATACTTAACTCTTTACTTGGAAATTCACAAATTTGGATAAAATTTATTGTAATTTTCTTAGAATTTGATTGAAGTAACCAGATAATTTGAATTTATTTTCTTTCAAATTTGCTCCATTGAATATGTTATTTGCATTTTTGGTGGCGCACTGTTGCATGGACAGACTCACAACCATAAAAGGACATCATATCACAGATGCATTACGCAGTATACAATTATCTCGACAGTTGAGCCATTTGTCCTATTAAAAAGTTTCGGCAATTTCATGCAATCATCACTTGATAGGGAACAATGGTTTTGAAATAATTACACGTGATTGGTCTAGTGTCCATAGAAAATCTATTTAAAAAAAAAACATAGAAAATTAAATCGTTTTTATTTATCTGAAAAAAAAAACGTTGGTGACACAGTTGCAAGAGACCATCTATGGATCTATAAGCTCAATCTACTTTACCTAGCTGCCTAGTTCCCCAGGTCCTAACGTGGGGGGAGAGCGGATTTGATTACAATCATGTCCTTCCTTTGGGGAGAGAGATTTGTGGAAACCTCCATGCCTGTCAATCTGTTGGACGGGGATTTCAAACACTCGCTCAAGCTAGATAATTTCTTGTGGTGCCTGTAACCTAACCATCCTTGCGAGGAAGGGAACAAGGTGTTGGTGAGCCTATAAGTCAACCTACTGAGTCAAGAGTGCCATTGCCTGGTTCACTCTGGTCCTAGCTCAAGTCTGAGTTTGACCATTTCCATCACCACCCTGTCCACTGCGGATTGGTAATAGTGGGAGACTTTAGTCTGATCTTTCTCAGCAAACCAACCTAGCATGAATGTCGCTGACTTGTACAGTTTTGCTGGTCATGGCTATAAACAAACCCTTTCGCCTCGTTAAGGTATCCCCACGCAGGAAGAGGTGTATATATATATATATATATATATATATATATATATATATATATATATATATATATATATATATATATATAGGTATATATATGTATATATGTATATATATATATATATATATATATATATATATATATATATATATATATATATATATATATATATATATATATATATATATATATATATATACTGTATATATATATATATATATATATATATATATATATATATATATATATATATACATATATATATATATATATATATATATATATATATATATATATATATATATATATATATATACATATAAATATAGATAGATAGATATAGATGTATATTCGTAATTAACTAAACTAGTCAGATATTAAATTCTAACACTATCTGAAAATACTCACAATTTTCATCCAATTCTGGACATAGAAATATTTATTAATGAAATCTAAATCACCCTTCAATATTTTCAGCTG
>NC_090756.1:53516174-53541174 GCF_036898095.1 Palaemon carinicauda
CTTTTTCTATTAAAAAACTAGATAAAGAAACAGTGTTGATTTGTTTAGCCTTGATTAAAAGTCCTTTAAAGTTAACAGAGCTTCGAGAAGACCAAAGTTCGAGTAGGGTTTCGGGTGAATATCTCGTCTTTCATCACGGGATCAAATTCTTTGTTTGAGAAACTTTTTGTTTCTCTTCTTTTCTTCTCTTCTACCTAATTGCTAAGTTTTATTATTTTGCGAAAGGTTTTTATTGGCTAGATTCAATTTAACAATCTACATCTTGATAGGATGAAGAGAAGGAGTGTGGTGCTCAAGGATACATAAACAGTATTTTCTGATTTCCTGTTAATTAAATATTTAATCGTTATATATTTGGCTTGTATTTCTCAGATTGAACTCGTATTGCTTTGAACAGCGCCAGTAATTAATATTTGGGTAAATATCTACTGCAGCACAATATTCCTTATAAAGGAAATAACTATTAATTGGGGAGTATATTAGTATTTTAGAATGTTATGCCGCAAATAATTGGGGGAAAATCAGTGTATTAAAATTTTAGCCGTTGTAAAATTCCAAAAGCTATGAATGAATACCCACGATTTAAAAGGGCATCAGGCACAAGAACCCCGCCTAACATAAGGTTACCCACCTAACTTAACCAAGGAACTGTGTCTTTAGCCTACCCAAGACTAAGTCTCAACCCTGTGTTAGCTGTCTCCCAACCGGCTTCACTCCCGGCAAGGTAACACTAAACATAATCATATCTTGCAATAATCATACTTTCTCTCACTAACTCAATATAAGAAAAGGGTAATTATATTACTAATAGAATAGCAGACCTACTCCCACTCCTTCATCTGTAAATTAAAGCTAAATCATTCCTCTCAAATTCAATGAGAAAACTATTGTTAGTTCAACTTTATTATACCAGAAATAAGGAAACATACTCTCTGTAGAAAGATATTCTTGAAATTGAGATGGGAAAAAAATAATAATAATAACATACTCACGAAACAACAAAAAAATTAAGGCCTCATATATGTCCAGACTCCTTACTCATGTCTGGTATTTGGCCAGTAAGCTTGTTTTAACACCACTGTTTCTGGCAATCACTAACACGATCTAAATCTGTATAAACATCAGTTTTCTGTACTAATTCTTAGCGTTTCATTGATGTCACAAGAAGAATGACATAAGGTGACACTAAATATTCGTTTATTTCCCTTCCCTGTCTACCATTTCCTCTTTTTGTGAATAGGAAAATGCAGGAAAACAGAAAGATAAATCCGGGCAAAGGTCCTTTTAATTTATACCGTAACGGCCGATTGTGCTGGTGCTCGGGTGAAAGCTCGTCTCCTGGTTAAGATATCTCACCGTTATTCTCACCAACGGTTTCTTCTATACTATGCTACCGTGACTCCATATATTGTTGGTATTGGAGCCTGATTTGATTTTCCTTAAGCAGGCAGAGTTTAACCTGGACATTACCCTGAAATTTTATAATTTCATCGGTCAGTTGGTCTATCCATCGGCCTGATAACAGACTTTCCTTCATATATCATTCTTTCTTTTTTTTTTTTTTCTTTTTTTTTTAAATCGACTTGAATCGATGTTTATCTAAATTGGTGTTAGAACTAGGCGTATCGTTTTATAATACAATTAACTCCAGAGCATAATTAAACTAGAGAACAAAATATACCATCACCCAAGCTAGGACCAGGGAGGGCAATGGTTACTGTATGGAAGTGCCAGCACATTCTCATTCTTTAAAGGTTCCCTATTCTTGTCGGAATGAAATATATGCCTAGCTTTCTGTAGAGACTTGTCAATTAACACTCTAGGATATTTTAATTTAATTCCTATGTCATTAATTCTACGAAATTCTGCGTCTATAAATTCGGGGCTGCAAATCCTTAAAGCCCTTAAAAACATACTTGAAAAACCAGAAACTTTTACATTAGTTTGATGATCTGAATATAAATGAATGTGGGAGCAAACATTAGTAGGTTTCCTGTAAATATAAAAAACAAAGCCTCTATCATTTCTTTGCACTAAAACACCTAAAAATGGAAATTTACAATGATTCTCTTCTTCAATAGTGAATTTTATGGAGTATATTAAACTATTTAACTTTTCCAAAAAAAAATATTTAGATTCTCATATGAAGGCCAAACACAAAAAATATCGTCAACATAACGAAACCAAAGAACCCCTTTAGGCAAAATCGCTGGCAACAGTTTTACCTCGAAAAATTCCATGTAAAGGTTACTGAGTACTGGGGATAGGGGATTACCCATTGCCATTCTAAACTTTTGTAGGTAGTACTTTCCATTAAAAACAAATTTACAGTCTTTAACACATAATTTTATCAATTCAATAATTTTGTCATAAGATAAAGGTAAAACATGCTTACTTAATTCGTCGGATAAAAATGTCAATAGATCGTCAACTGGAACCTTCGTAAATAAAGACGTTACATCAAAACATAACATTTTAAAGTGAAAATCAATGCGAGCACTAAGCAACTTTTTAACAAAATCTGTATTATTCTTTATATGCGATTGGGATATATTTCCAACAATAGGCATGAGGACTTGCACTAACCACTTTGACAATTTCTAAGAAACACTACCAACTGGACTGATTATTGGCCTGACAGGGTTATTAATCTTATGAGTTTTGATAAGACCCTACATATACAGTAATGTGGCACATTGGGAGGAAAATTGTTTAATGAATGCATCATATCCTTCCAAGATGGATTTTAATTTCCCATTGAAATTACTATTTACAGTTTTTAAGGGATTTTCACGTTCTTCAGAATAAGTTTCATTATCCGGCAACAGATTATCCATCTTTCCCACATACTCATTTTTATCCATTATTACAAACACGTTAGACTTATCTGCCTTCGTAATAAGCAGATCATTATCATTCTTTAACTCACTGTAACACTTTAAAAAACGCTTTGGAATGCTAGTCGATATTGGTTTTGACATAGCACCATAATGTGACGGCGCCGAGTAAGGCTGTGAACTCAAAGGCAGGTTGGAAACGACTGAGTTATTTTATTGTGGAACACTCCTTATATACAAAACCTCAAGGCAACAGGACATAACAAATTCACAAGACAGACAATATTACAGAGGAAAAACCAGACATGAATTTTCATGTTCGTTTTAGTGCGAGGGAAGAGCGAAGATACAAGCATAATATATACAAGAGGAATTATGTACAATTGTGTGAAACACGGTTGGTACATGGCTCCCCCCCTAAAAATGACGTACTGTACATGTTAAATAGGGCGCCCTGATCTAGAGAGGCGAACTGTAGGCGGGTCATCTGGCAGAAGATAAGCAGGTTTTAGACGATCAATGATGACCCAGTCTTCTTTGCCCCGAATGTTTAGAAGGAATGCTTTCGGACTGCGTCGG
This sequence comes from Palaemon carinicauda, assembly GCF_036898095.1. Taxonomy (NCBI): domain Eukaryota; kingdom Metazoa; phylum Arthropoda; class Malacostraca; order Decapoda; family Palaemonidae; genus Palaemon; species Palaemon carinicauda. The sequence continues at coordinate 53,519,591 of NC_090756.1, forward strand.
ATCACAGGGAAAGTGCCCGTGTAAGGGGGCGTTAGTGGTGGCTTGTTGGTGTCGTTGCGCAGGAAGACGTGCGTTGCAGAGTGCAAGTCCGTTGGTATGTGATGCTTCGCTGGGGGCTTGTAAGTCTGGTGGCACGGAGTAAATTTTCCCACGACGTGACGTATCCGCTGGAGATCGTCGGAGGAGGTTGTAGAAGGAAAAAATTCCATAGGGACGACCAATGGGTCGCCATACACCATTTCAGCTGCCGAGACGTAGAGGGCGTCTTTAGGAGTGGTCCTTAGTCTAAGGAGGACCCAGGGAAGCTGAGTAAACCAGTTGCAATCCTTGCAGCGGGACATCAAAGCTGCTTTGAGGGTGCGATGAAAACGTTCAACCATTCCATTGGCAGCGGGGTTGTAGGCCGTTGTCTGATGTAGGGTGATGTCCAGGAGATTCGCTAATGACGTCCACAATTGAGAGGTGAAAGTGGTTCCCTGTCAGAAGTAATATGCTCAGGGATACCGAATCTTGAAATCCATCCAGAGAGTAAGGCAGATGTACATGAGGCGGACGTTGCAGTTTCCATGGGAATGGCTTCAGGCCAACAAGTGGAGCGGTCGATGACGGTAAACAGGTAGCGATGTCCTTTTGATGTGGGTAGGGGGCCTACAACGTCGACGTGAATGTGTGCTAAACGACGCTGAGGTTGAGGAAAGGGGCCCACTCCTGAATCCGTGTGTCGATGTACTTTGGAAGTTTGGCAAGAAGTACAGGAGCGGACCCAATCCTTAGCATCCTTAGAAATGCCGTGCCAAATGAACTTTGCCTTCAGCAGCTGTGCAGTAGAACGGCACGAGGGATGTGAAAGACCGTGGATAAAATCAAACACCTGTCGGGGCATGGGAGCAGGAATCCAAGGTCGCGGTCTACCAGTACTGACGTCACAGAGGAGGGTAGTGTTGGAGTCTTCGAGTGGAAAATCCTCCCAACGGAGGGACGTGCAGGATGTCCTACAAGCTTGATACTCTGGATCCTGTCATTGGGCTTCAGCCAGGGCGTTGTAATCCAATCCCAGTTGAACGGCAGCCAACGTGTTTCTTGACAGGGCATCAACAACGGGATTCATTTTCCCAGGGACGTATTAGAAGTTGCAATTGTATTCAGCCACGGCGGAGAGATATCAGCGTTGACGTGCGGACCAGGCGTCACACTGTCGAGTGAATGCGTGCACCAGAGGCATGTGGTCTGTGCGAATGACGAAGGGCGTACCTTCTAAGAAATGGCGAAAGTGACAGACAACCAAGTGCACCGCCAGCAATTCTCGATCGAAGGTAGAATAACCCGATTCTGCCTTGGACAGTTTTCTGCTGAAGAAGGTATGTTTTGAGGGCGTCATACGCTATTGGGGTGTCTCCTTGTTCACATAGCCAGTCGGATATTTCTGGGAAGGTGTCCTTGGGTATCGCCGCGAGAACATAATCCGCTTTGTTGGTTGAGCGAGTCACGCCCCTGATACGAAAGTGGACTTCAGCGCGTTGAAACCAAGCAAACGCTTCTCCGCTGGCGAATGGTGAAAGTTTCAATGGGGCGGCCGCGGCGCCTACTGCTGTAGTAGAGTCCGTCTCCGTCATAGTACCAACGATGGAGGGGCGAGAGAGGTGGGGGTGGAAGGCAGTGGGAGCGAGTCGACTTCCGGGGTCACCAATGTGACGCCACCGAGTAAGGCTGTTAACTCAAAGGCAGGCTGGAAACGACTGAGTTATATTATTGTGGAACACTCTCATTATATACAAAACCTTAAGGCAACAGGACATAAAAAGTTCACAATACAGACAATATTACAGAGGAAAAACCAGACATGAATTTTCATGTTCGTTTTAGTGCGAGGGAATAGCAAAGATACAAGCATAATATATACAAAAGGAATTATGTACAATTGTGTGAAACACGGTTAGTAAAAAACAATACCTTTACAAATGTTTACATCATCACTTGACAAATTGGCATTTCTTTCCAGATTACAGAAAGAGTTTGCGACATCGACATAATCAATATTTCCTTTAGAGAAAGAAAAACTTAAAGCATAACCTAGAGCACTATAAGCATTATCTTGTAAAGATAATGCTTATAGTGCTCTAGGTTATGCTTTAAGTTTTTCTTTCTCTAAAGGAAATATTGATTATGTTGATGTCGCAAAGTCTTTCTGTAATCTGGAAAGAAATGGCAATTTGTCAAGTGATGATGTAAACATTTGTAAAGGTATTGTTTATGGTGCTATGTCAAAACCAATATAAACTAGCATTCCAAAGCATATTTCGAAGGCAGATAAGTCTAACGTGTTTGTAATAATGCATGAAGATGAGTATGTGGGAAAGATGGATAATCTGTTGTCGGATAATGAAATTTATTCTAAAGAACGTGGAAATCCCTTAGAAACTGTGAATAGTAATTTCAATAGGAAATTAAAATCCATCTTGAAAGGATATGATGCATTCATTAAACAATTTTCTTCCCAATATGCCACATTACTGTATATGTAGGGTCTTATCAAAACTCATAAGATTAATAACCCTGTCAGGCCAATAATCAGTTCAGTTGGTAGTGTTTCTTACAAATTGTCAAATTGGTTGGTGCAAGTCCTCATGCCTATTGATGGAAACATATCCCAATCACATATAAAGAATAATACAGATTTTGTTAACAAGTTGCTTAGTCCTCGCATTGATTTTAACTTTAAAATGTTAAGTTTTGATGTAACATCTTTATTTACGAAGGTTCCAGTTGACGATCTATTGACATTTTTATCCGACGAATTAAGTAAGCAGGTTTTACCTTTATCTTATGACATAATTATTGAATTGATAAAATTATGTGGTAAAGACTGTAAATTTGTTTTTAATGGAAAGTACTACCTACAAAAGTTTGGAATGGCAATGGGTAATCCCCTATCCCCAGTACTCAGTAACCTTTACATGGAATTTTTCGAGGTAAAACTGTTGCCAGCGATTTTGCCTAAAGGGGTTATTTGGTTTCGTTATGTTGATGATATTTTTTGTTTTTGGCCTACATATGAGAATCTAAATATTTTTTTGGAAAAGTTAAATAGTTTAATATACTCCATAAAATTCACTATTGAAGAAGAGAATCATTGTAAATAGCCATTTTTAGATGTTTTAGTGCATAGAAATGATAGAGGCTTTGTTTTTTATATTTACAGGAAACCTACTAATGTTTGCTCCCACATTCATTTTTATTCAAATCATCAAACTAATGTAAAAGTTTCTGGTTTTTCAAATATGTTTTTAAGGGCTTTAAGGATTTGCAGCCCCGAATTTATAGACGCAGAATTTCGTAGAATTAATGACATAGGAATTAAATTAAAATATCCTAAAGTGTTAATTGACAGGTCTCTACAGAAAAGTAGGCATATATTTTATTCCGACAAGAATAGGGAACCTTTAAAGAATGAGAATGTGCTGGCACTTCCATACAGTAACCATAGCCTGGCCCTTCCTGGTCCTAGCTTTGGTGAGGAGTGGGGGACTCGGGCGCTAATCATGTAATATACGATCAGTCTCTAGGGCATTTTCCCACTGGCTAGGGCAATGTAACTGTCCTTTGCCTCCGCCTCTCATGAGTGGCCTTTAAACCTTGAAACTCGTGAAATTACTAAGTGAATTGGATCCCATTTTTATATTACCATATATTTGGATATATTTCCATAGTAATTACACAGATAATTACTTATGAACCGCATATTACTCGTTTATTGTTCAATCCAAACTATCAAAGTGCTCAGAGAACAAGAAAATCTTCATTTCCTCTTGAAAGCCTTAATATCTTTAGTCTTTCAGATATCTAGTGGGTGTATGTTGTGTAGTATCGGGGAAGCATATTTAAAGGCTCTAGAGCCAACAGTAGACATATATTTAGGTTCCAATGATATGAAACCGTCTGTATCTATTCTTGTTTCAACACGATTTGATGGCTACAGGATATGTATCAATTTTCTTAGGTATTTTGTACGTCCAATATATGAATATACGTTAGTTTGAATCTCTGACTAGGAAGTGTTGTGGTAAACTGTTATGTTTACTCTTAATAAACATTGTGAAATTATATTAATCGCTTGAAGCATCAAAACCTGCACTGAGGTGTCGTTGGTTAGTGATGCTGGGAGAAGCACTAATAGCAAGGCAGAGGATTACTGTCCAGGTAGGCCTACAACCAAATCATAAAAAAAATATATTTTCATCTACGACTAACCTATTCTTCTTATTATTATTATTATTATTATTATTATTATTATTATTATTATTATTATTATTATTATTATTATTATTATTATTATTAGCTAAGCTCCAACCCTAGTTGGAAAAGCAGGATGCTATACAGTAAGTCCAAGTGCTCCAAATGGGAAAAAATAGTCCATTGGGGAAAGAAAAAAAAATACGCTACAAGGAAAGTAATAAACAATTAAATTATAATATTTTGAGGAAAGTAACAATATTAGAATAGATACTTCAAATACAGTAAAAACAGAGGAATAGAAATAAGAAAGTATAGTGCGCCTGAGTGTACCCTCAAGCATATATAATCATATATTATCAGTCTATGACGACCTATTTCCATAACTACAACTTACGGGCTGCCAACGCAAGAGCTCGTGTCTCAAGGAAGGTAGAATAATCTAAAACGAACGAACGAAGAGACTCAAAAGACAGTCATTTTGTTTATAACACAGAAGCTCTACCTCTGCATAGTGGATATTTTCTATTTATAGAAACACTTGAACATAAAGTTGCACCTCTCACAAATAAATGATGAAAAGAAATTCTTTCACCATTGGTTGTCTATTTCGTTTACATATTGGTTATATGTCTAATCTACATTATCATCTGTCCTGCGGGTGAATGCCAGAGGTACCTGGGAAAAGAATTGGATATCCTTCGCCCATAAGTATTGAAGGAATCGGCAAAACATTCAATATCAAGATTCCTTCCCCCTGCCACTCGTACTTTTCCCTTTTCTATCTAGAAAAGAAAAAACGATAATCTATTGACAAATGAATCCTACCACGAAATATTCCACACTCCAGGAAAGGTTTTCTGACAGCGCCTTTGCTGGTATAACATACGAACCTCTGATACTCAAAATACAATATTTTGTCCCATGTTTATTTATATATTTTTCTTGAATTGTTTATTTAATAGTTTTAAAGGCCGGTCATGAATGGCAGAAGCAAGGGACAGTGACATTGTCCTAGCAAGACAATGCCCTAGAGACTGACCATCTATACATATGATCAGCGGTCAAGCTCCCTCAACACCCAAGCTGGGACCAGGGAGGGCCAGGCAATGGCTGCTGATGACTCAGCAGGTAGCTTTATAAGCTCCCCCAAGCAAGGATGGTGAGGTTACAAACACTTATGGAACTAATGAGTTTGAGCGGGACTCGAACCTCAGTCTTGCAATCCCCAGGCGGAGACGTTACCGATAGGCCACAAGAACCAACAAGAGATATTATCCTCTCCTGATCGGTACCATTTTTTTTTTTTTTTTTTTTTTTGGGGGGGTTGTGGGGGGGGGGTTAATTTTGATAACCATTTTCCATGGACAAGACAACCCGATGATGGAACAGTATTCAGAATTTTGATAATTCTTGTCGAAGAGATTCTCGAAATGTTATGTCATTTTTAATATGTTATACATGAGTCCAAAAAAGATATTCTTGATATATATTTGATTCCATATTAATATCAGGGAAAAGAGCAAACTTCAAGAAAAAGTCTTATGAGTGTTTTGTTTTCATAAAATATACACTAAAAAGAAATCAAATAAACAAATGATTTCCCTCTTAATGATTTTATTAACTGGTCTAAATCTCCTCCTTACCTCTAGGGTTGTGGTAGCCTATTGGTAACGTTCCTGCCACTGGGGAGCAACAATCACTCAGAAATTATCCAAACTGCCATGTGGTAGTTAGGGAATGGTGAGGGGGTGGAAAGGGCTTAATATATGTGTGTGCATATCTATCTAAATATTTAGCCGTCATTATTGACAGGTCACATACACTAGTTTGATAATAGAGTTGAATTTTTCCAATTTTTAAAAGGTGAAATTTCGTTTAACCTTAATTGTGTGTACTTCCTGTGCAAGGGGAAATTGCATGAGCTGTTAAAGCAACACTTTGCAGTTAGGTGGCAGTAACGACTTAACTTCTACCATTAAGACCAAGACCTCTTATAATTATCCAGCTAGAAAATCTTCTTTTTTTTTTTTCCTTTTTTATCTTGTTTTCATTTTATCCGCTTGTTGTGTAGGGGGCATACATAAATGCATATATAACCTCCTCACTTGATTAAAGGTGCTGCAATTCTCACTCAATTATCTGTTTCTTTACATATTGCTTATTGCTAACTTCGATGCCCGTTTGGGTAAGGGTAGAAGAGACTCTTTTGCTATGGTAAACAGCTCTTTTAGGAGAAGGACACTCCTAGATCAGACCATTATTCTCTAGTCTTGGGTACTGCCAAAGCCTCTGTACCATTTTCTTCCACAGTCTTGGAGTAGAGTTCTCTTGCTTGACTGTACACTCTGGCACACTATTCTATGTGTTTCCTTATTTCCATTTCTCCCTGAGTTATTTTACCTGTTGGAGCCCTCGGGGTCATAGCATCCTGCTTTTCTAACTAGGGTTGAAGCCTAGTTGATAATAATAATAATAATAATAATAATAATAATAATAATAATAATAATAATAATAATAATAATAATAATAATAAACTTAGTCCCTTTCAAAGAATATTTATCCTTCTGCTTTGGAGGTCAGTCCAATAAAAACGGTTGTCTCATTAGCAAAAAGCTTTGTACAAATCCTGAAAAAGAAAAACCTTTTCAAAATAGTAACAGATTGTAATTCAAGGATGATTAAGGAAACTGAAATTGACCATTATTCACTGAGGCTTTGATTCTAGTATCATTTTCATTTTTGTTTTCGATATCAGAGTGGCTATTATTGCACGGGGATTTTTCAATAGGTAAATTGAGTTTAATGCGTCGTCTATACCTAAGTAGCGTTTTTTATTTTTCAGTTACTCGGGCATTAGGAAAAATCAATTGGTTCATGGTATATCATACATAAACACATACACACACTCTCTCTCTCTCTCTCTCTCTCTCTCTCTCTCTCTCTCTCTCTCTCTCTCTTTCTCTCTCTCTCTCTCTCTCTCTCTCTCTCTCTCTCTCTCTCTCTCTCTCTCTCTCTCTCTCCAAATCTAAAGACTTCGGATATTTTGAATTCTGTTGAGGTATACCGGGACACATTTCTAGCCTGATAGTGCAATAGTCTGATTATTATTATTATTATTATTATTATTATTATTATTATTATTATTATTATTATTATTATTATTATTATTATTATATGGATGAAATGTAATAAGGAAATAAAAAAAACTACATGAGAAGTAATGAATACTGAATGTAAGATATTTTTAAGTATAACAACAATGTCAAAATACATCGTCCATATATAAACGACGAAGAGAAACTTATATATACAATGGGGTCAAGACAAACCCTATAACGGTCAAGGGATCATAAATGAACGATTAAAGGAGACTCCATCTGTCACTGCGGGCTTTTGGTCTACCTTAAGGTGTCTTTCTTCTTTGTCTTTTATTGTCTCTTCCAAAAAGTTGTGCCTAGTCAGACTCCATTTTATAGGACCCGTTGGGGGGGGGGGGCGACACGAATATTCGGAGATATGAGGTATTGAAGTTAATGACGACTTCATTCTTCGTTTGTAGAATTTGATCATTATCGTGTTCTTTTTATATTTTGTATCATACTGCCTTTCATGTCAATGATAAAAACAACAGCAATAATAATAATGAGAATAAAAACAAAGTATCTCCCTAATTAAATAAAGAACAACGTGTCTGGCTATATATATATATATATATATATATATATATATATATATATATATATATATATATATATATATATATATATATATATATATATATATATATATAAGTGTTTATATATATATATATATATAAGTGTTTATATATATATATATATATATATATATATATATATATATATATATATATATATATATATATATATATATAAGTGTATATATATATATATATATATATATATATATATATATATATATATATATATAAATAAGTGTATATATATATATATATATATATATATATATATATATATATATATATATATATATATATATATATATATATAAGTGTGTATACATATGTATATATATATATATATATATATATATATATATATATATAATACTGTATATATATATATATATATATATATATATATATATATATATATATATATATATATATATATATATATATATATATATATATATATATATATATATATATATATATATATATAGAATGGTAGCTTTTGGGGAGCCTTTGGGTCTACCTGCTGAGTCATCAGCAGCTATTGCCTGATCTTCCCTGGTCCTATATTGCCTATAGGTCTACCTACTTAGTCATCAGAACTCATTGCCTGGTCTACCTGGTCTTAGATAGATGAAGAGGTGACTTGGGCGCTGATCATATGATTATTCTGTAGTCCATTTCCATTGTCCCTTACCTCTGGCATTCATGAGCAACCTTTAAAGTGACAGTTATATCCTTCTGGGGATTCCATTGGCATCCTGCTGAAATTCCTGTAATTGAGTCGTTTGTCCAATTATACAGTTTTATCCTGCACTATTTTCTGGTCGTTATTATCAAATATTTTTCTGAGGTTTTGATGTTATTCTCTAAAACCAACAGTTTTATTTAGAAACTATTAAATTAGAAGGGAATCATTCACTTTTGCAATACTGTTTTGATTGAAAATGAAAAAAAGGGAAAATAGGACACAGGTCAGATCACAATTATGGATGAAAAGGCCTCGTTGAAAAAAAAAAATTTCTAACCTTTTTTCAATAAAAAAAGTTTTAGTTGATATTTTGTGTGGCGAAGATGGTATTTCCTTTCGTAAAATTACTTAAGAAACTTTTTTTTTTTATTAGATATTCCCTTCTTAGGTAGAAATATAAAAAAACAGCTGTAAATTGATTTATAGTATTTAAGTTCAGTTATGGTTGTAATTGCTTTTACCTTTGGTATGGGTGCGAAATTGCGAATTATGATTGCTAGTGCTTTTAACTTGAAGTTTTGGTGTGAAATACGCTTTTAATTGCATTTAACTTCAAGAGAGGGTGTGGAATATGCTTTTAATTGCTTTTTACTTCAAGTGTGGGTTTGAAATATGCTTTTAATTGATTTTAACTTCAAATGGGGGTGGGGTGAGGGTGTGAAATATGCTTATAATTGCTTTCAACTTCAAGTGTGGTCTTGATTTAGTTTAAAAACAATGTCTACTTGTGATTAGAGTTATCAGGGAAATTTTACATGTAGTTTTCTCTTGAATCTATAGAAAATGTAATCTACTTGTGATAGAATTTCTATGATTCACCCAAGAGTCAATGGATGAAATTCAGATATCAGCCATATCCCTGGGATTTTACATGACGAGGGTCACACTAGGGCAATTTAAGTGAGAGAATCTCTGTTCTTTGAATTGCAAGTGGGTTTCTATAACTGGATTGAACTGAGGAAAACCGTAATAATGTCTGGGAGGCCTTATATATTTATAGGTTTAAAGGCTGCTCATGAGTGGCAGATACAAAGGAAAGTGATACTATCTTAGCATGCAGGACAATACCCTAGAGACTGACCATATTTACATATGATCAACGCCCAAGCCCAATCTCCTTCCATGCTAGGGCTAGGGAGGGCCAGACAATGACTGCTGATGACTAAACAGGTAGACCTATAGGCTCCCCTAAATCCCCCATCTTTAACTCACAAGTAAAGTGAGGTTGCAAACACTTAAGAAACTAACGAGCTTCAGCGGGACTCGAACCCCACTCTGGCAATCACCAAGCAGGTGTACGTTACCAATAGCCATATAACATTATGGAAAACGGATCTTGTCAAGATTAGCAAACCCAACATTTCCATGACAAGATTAAGGAACCCAATTTTGAACATGTAAAGAATAATGAACCCAATTTCACACATGTAAAAAGTACCGAACCCAATTAACCTTATGTCAAGAATAACGAACCCGGTGACGGTTGGGTTCGCTAATCTTGGCATGAAATGTTCTGGAGTATGAAGGAAAAAATAGAAAAGGTGAATAAGGAAAAAACATGTTGGGAATATAAATTATCACTTTATTGATGGGAGAAAAATTAATGACTTGATCATTCTATCATAATCAATATCTTATGAGTCATAAAAATGTAAAACTAAGTTAAAACCAACATATTAGTAATCAAAAGGAAATTGAAAAGCAATGAGCTGACAGAACTCAATTAATTTGTTATCCGTATTTCTTTCTTCCCACATAAACTGATTTAACTAGCTTGGTAGAAATTCACCCTTGCCTCCTTGCATGTTCTTGATTTTTGTTTTATGCTTTGCCCAATAAGACTCAATATTATTGTATGTGGATGCATGTCTCAATACTTATTCTATTATTGCCAGAAGTGTCTCTTGGTCCCTGTGTTCCACTATTTCCATATATCCCATTGCTGGAGGAAAAAAAAAGTGAAATTCCACAATGGTTTGCCGAGATATATTTACAATACAAGAAGTTTCCGGTTCGCGTATTTCATTGCACCAACAATATATGACATGAATCCACAGCTGCAATTTCATTTTTGATTTTGCAAAAACATGAGACCTTCCTTAATGATGAATTTCGTTTTTTTACCGTGAATAATCTTTTACCTGGCACTTTCAGACATAACAGTCCAAAGAGGCCCTGCATTTTATCCAGTTCATAAATATACCGCATGATTCACATTTTGATTCTCGTAGAATTTTTTTGTTCTTCATCCAGTCAATCACACGTAACATTTCCTCCCCAAGTAATGGTTTCACAACCTCTGTGAACGTAGACCTATCCATCTGGAGGGATACTGGATATCTGAATATCTAAATTAGTTTTTCTTTTACATTATATAGATGAAAACAACCTTTGAAAGACTTGGTTAATTACTCAACCAACAGTTTAAGTAAAAAATAAAAGTTGAACTAGCTGATTAAGTGAATAGAAAAATGTTAAATAATTAAATAAAAGCTTCAAGTAGCAATTGAAATGCTTGGACTTGTTTAATTACTCATCCAGTTGTTTAAGTAAGTACACAAATGTTAATCTAATGAAAAGGGTTTGTGAATCTGGAAATATATGAACAAAATTAAGTGAAAAACTATGACGACAGAGATTTATGAAATATATAAATGCATATGAAAAAGAAGTCCTATTCAGAAAAGAAACAAAACAAATAACGAACCTTAAAATTCCTATGTAATATCAAAGCAAATACCAATGAAGATATATCAATATATAACTTCAAAAAGGAATCATAAAAATTCTTTACTTTAGATAATCTAAAAAGGAGAAATAATTTCCATTAGTAGTAAAAATAATCCTTTGTTCAATACTATACATTATAATTACCTCATCACTTCCTGAATTGGCATCCTTTGAATAAGTAAAAAGACTTAATTCTCTTTTTGATTACTTTTCTCTCCTTTGTCATTGTTATTTCAGAGGCATCGAGACCTTTTTCCTAGAGGTGTTCCATCCACGGACCAATATCAGTGTTCTGCCATCTTTTCCATTTTGAGAAATATTTTTTTCTCGATTTTAGATTATATAAAAAACTAGTCTACAAATATATTCTTGTATTTTCCTGTGTCTTTTGATTATAATATAGAATATAGAAAATGCAATAGAATGTAATTGAGTGCAGAAAAGCGGATAATTTAATATTACAGAAAGTTTTTCAGACAAAACAAGCGTTTTTGAATAAGATTTACTTTTATATATAATTTTACTATGAATAAACAAAACCCTGTTTATATTGAATTAAAAAGGATATATCTATTTATTTTAAATTAAAAAGATATATCTCTATATATTTATTTGTCTTAGTATCGATAGATTGCAAATTCATCCATCAATTTTTGCAACAATGAAACATACAGTGGTATGTGGCAGCTCACACGTAATTGCCAGGTACCACTTTCAAGCTCAATTTATTTCCCTAAAAATAACGTTATAATATTTCGTTTTGGTTATATTTTACTATGATTAAATAAAAAGCGAATTATATTAAAATAAAACATATTTTATTTATCTATTGCAATATTGATACATTTTCAATTCATTAATTTATTTTTGCAACGATGACATAATATGCATAGTGGTATGTCTCAATCATAAATGCTAGGTACCTTCATTAAGCTCAATTTATTTACCTGGGAATACCATTTTCATAATCATTTGATGTAGATTCAAATTAAAAGTTGCGTTCCAATAAATGTCAAAGTCAGTAACATATATCACCATTATATGGCTGACTTTTGTGAATTTACTTTTCATGATTTATACGAATCATTTATTAATGAGAGATTATTTCAATCATAGTTGATGTTATCTTTGCCGGCTGTTATGTGGTTTTCGCAGCGTATTTAAATTTGAAATGAGTTAGTATTAATTTATACATTGTTGATAGATTAGATTGTAACTTTTATGACAATAGTAACTCAAAAAAATACTAGACTATAATAACTCAAGTTAAGAAAATACAAGACTATAATAACCCAAGATGAGGAAATAAAATCGAATTTTCTTGCTGAGAATGATTAACTTTCTAAATAAATTATATACTTTGAAATTAAAGAAAATATCAGTGAAGATTAAATGATGAAAGAAAAATAAAGATGGGCCATCCATCATTATATTTAGAAAAATCATTTAGGTATTTTGCCTTGTCTAGTATAACAAGAGATACATCATGGAAATACCCAAAGGACATCATTTAATCATTTATAACATATCGACTCGAGTCAGAATAATAAGATAAGTATTTCTGGTGATCATTTCCTTTTCTATCAGAGGAAATCAACCTTTTGATAGTTTTATGAAAACTTAAAATGTCTTATAAAAAGAGGAATTATAAGAGCCGCCACCATGTTATGCTTGGACACTAAGAGCGCTTTCAACCATCATTTCATTTACTGTTTTTTCGAGCATTTTATTACCTCTGCCAAAGAAGTTGGAAGGAGTTTATGCCTTCACCCGTTTGTCCGTTTGTCTGTTTGGTCGTGAACAATTTCCTGGTTACAATTTTACTTATAGAGTAGTGAAACTTTCAGGGATCAATTGTTATGTTGAGACGTAGAAGTAATTCAATTTTGAAAGTCTTAGGTCAAAGGTCAAGAGGTCAAGGTCGAGCAAAATGTCAACCGAAAATGATTCTGGGAAAGATAAGCTAGTTTCGAAAAATAAGCTGCCGTAGTTCAGGTCTCCAGTCTCAGAATGCTTTTCTAGTTTTTACTGAGTTTTAAGAGCGAAAATCTTCAACAATCTATATAAAGTGAAGAGCAATTTCATTATCTATTTGAATATAAGAGAAAAGATTTGTAATCTAAAATTATGAAGAATGTCTCTTATGAATCTAAAGATCAATACTTTCAAAAAGCTTTGTCACTGTGGCAGAATTAGGATTGTGCAAAATTAAAATCCAGCCAATTTCCTATTAGGATCAGCCACTGAAGAATTCTGGTATTTCTTATTCAATGTAGTACATTATGCAACTTAGATTGTTCCAAGTTGTTTCTAATATGTATCTGTTAAGAGCTACTTTTAGTAACAAAGGTAGTAGGTTGGCTACGACACCAACCACCCGTTGGGATACTACTGCTAGAGAGTTATTGGTTTCTTTGACTGGCCAACTTTTACGGCTCATTTTCCCCTTCCCTACTCATACACCGAATAGTCTGGCCTACTCTTTACACATTCTCCTCTTTCCTCATAAACCTGATAACACTGAGGTTACCAAACAATTCTTCTTCGTTCAAGGGGTTAACTACTGCACTGTAATAGTTCAATAGCTACTTTCCTTATGGTAAGGGTAGAAGAGACTCTTTAGCTATGGTAACCAGCTCTTCTAGGGGAAGGACACTCCAAAATCAAACCATTGTTCTCGAGTCTTGGTAGTACCATAGACTCTGTATCATGGTCTTCTAGTGTCTTAGGGTAGAGTTCGCTTGCTTTAGGGTACAGTACACTCAGCTACACTATTGATTCTTATTTCTCTTCCTCTTGTTTGAAAAAAAGATTATTGTTTATAAATGAAAGATTTATTTCAATGTTTTTTACTGTTCTTAAAATGTTTTATTTTAATTGTTCATTATTTCTCTTGTAGTTTATTTATTTCCGCAATTTTTTTCCTCACTGGGCTATTTTCCCTGTTGGAGCCCTGGGGCTTATAACATCCTGATACTCCAACTAAGATTGTGACTTAGCAAGTAATAATAATAATAATAATAATAATAATAATAATAATAATAATAATAATAATAATAATAATAAAAATAATAATAATAATAATATGTGATTATTATTACACTGAATCAAACTTTTTCAACTTTAGCATTTAAGCAGAGAGAGAGAGAGAGAGAGAGAGAGAGAGAGAGAGAGAGAGAGAGAGAGAGAGAGAGAGAGAGAGAGAGATTATTAGATGAGATAACAATATAAATAAAAAACACCCCAATTATAAATGCAACTTGGGATAAACCAATTAAAGGGATGAATTGTAGAGACCAAGTGTAACCCAATTTAAAGAAACATAAGGATACAAGAGCTTTCAGTGTAAGTGGGATATAGGATATATTTTACATCCCATTTTTACTGGATCTTGTTATTATAAAAGTCCATAAGGATAAAGATTTTAGACAGAGAGCCTTATCATCTAAGATGATAACAATAGTTTGTGTGAATTGTGTGATTTGGAGGCAATGGTATCTTTAAAAAATGGTCCACAATCAAGACTTAGTTTGAAAATTAGTTTGATCTACTTATTATTATTATTATTATTATTATTATTATTATTATTATTATTATTATTATTATTATTATTATTATTATTATTATTATTATTATTATTATTATTATTATTATTTCCAAAAGTAAAGGAAAATGCGAAGAGGAAGGCTAATAAAGGAACAAACATAAAAAGATAAAAGATAGAGAATATAAATATATAGATATATAAAATATAAAAAGAATATTCCTCTAGGTTTTAACCTTATATAACACGTTTACGACTCCCTGCAAATGGTGCACGAACACGAGTAAATTTGAGACTGACCGTAAAAGAAGAGAAAACAGATCTTGCAGGAATTGCAATAAATGCGGTAGAAAAGAATTCTGCTACTTTCTCTAAAGTTACTGGGTGTAAGAAATGATATATTTCTCTTTTTTAGGAGAGAGAGAGAGAGAGAGAGAGAGAGAGAGAGAGAGAGAGAGAGAGAGAGAGAGAGAGAGAGAGAGAGAGAGAGAGAGAGAGAGATTAATTTTTTCTCTCTCCATCATTAAATCATTGGTGATTTTTCCCCCAAAGTTCAGGTATAATATGATATCCAAGTTGATTTCAATGTATTTCATATTACTGTAATAAGATATTCAAGGAATATTCTTTATTAATCATAGATCAAGTACCAAGTTCTTTATCTTAAATCCCAAAGAAAGAAACGTTGAAAATTTCCAACCTTTGAAAAACGTTTAGAGAACCTCGTCTCACTCCTTATTTCTTCCAGTGGCTTTCTTACAAGAAACGGCCATTAGGGTAAAGCGAAGTTTTATTCCTCTTGTTGCAAGGAACAGAAACTCCGTTCAGGTGAACAGTTTTGTTTTTTGGTGTTAAATATAATGTGAAAATTGTGTGGGGAATTTCGTTTGATTTCTTATGAATATTTAGAATACCGAAAAGGACTAGTGAACTAGAATCGTAAAGTTAAGAAAAATCTAAGCAAGCAGTGATAAAAAGATTTAGATCTCGTCTGAAAATGTTGAAGAAACATCCTAATTATTAAAGAGGAAATGTTGAAAGTTAAGGGGAAAATGTGAAGAAATTTGAGGTGAAGAATGATAGGAAAGACTTTAGGTAATTCAAGTTATAATTAACCCTTAGAAAAAATGTCTGGCAAACAGGTATAATAGACCTTGAATCACTTCTGACTCTTGCGTTTGTTTAAAACTTTTATGTTATTATTGAAAATCCCTCTTATAGAGATTATTATCCTTCAAGAATTCTTTTAGAAATTTAGTTCCAGGAAAAGCTCGAATCATTACAGCATTTTTCCAGTCTATTAAAAACAAAAAAGATGTACCTACTTCCCTATCTTAACTCGTTGCCTTGTTTGAGAGTAAAATTAAAATTTGTTGACGAACAAAATAGAAATTCTTCCCTTGCAAAATGAGACAAACTTTGTTTCCTGAGGGACATTGTGCTTCTTAAGAAATAAATCAGTTTCGGATATGGAGATCTATCATGAACCTAGAAAGGACTCTTCACCAAAGGATTCTATTGACTTCCATGTTCTTTCCTTATAAGGATTTTTGTGCATTCTCATGGAAATTACCAATGAACTGATTCCTAAAACAAATTGTGGCCCTCCTTTTCATATGATTGTCTCCTGAATCTCTTCCAGTAATGGCGGACAGTAATGACAGAGAGTTATAAGGATTTTGGATGTCTCAAAGACCGTTTATTCCATCCGTGGAGACTCTATTTGCTCTTTGGTAGAGCAATTTAGTTTAAGCATTTAGAAAGTTTTTATGATCTTGTCTTAACTTATTCTTGAACTCGTTTACTGTGTTACTGTTAACTACATCCGCTGGACGTGTATTCTAAGTATTTGCTATTTTGTATGTAAAGAAATCTCCATATTGAAGGATGGTGTATCTTTTCAATTCCAGTTTGTATCCGTTATCTCTTGAGTGATTTGTGCTAAGCGTGAATAGATTGTTGTAATCTACATTTGTTTTTCCTTTGATAATTTAGATTACCTCGATTAACTGTCTCCTTATTCGTCGAGTATGTAGATCAAATAAGTTTAAACGTTCTATCCTGCGTCCATATCCAAATTGCCTTAGTGTTGGAACTTGTTTGGTGACCATAGCTTGTACTGCTTCCAGTCTATCTATATCCTTCTGAATGGTCGCAACTCAGAATTCAACTCCGTATTCTAGATGGGGTCTCACTATTGATATGTACAGCTGTAGTTCAATATCTTTGCTTCTGTATAAGAATTGTCTCTTTAGGTAACTTATTAGTTTCTCTGCTTTCTTTTCAGCCTTTATGCTCTGTTTGGTGAACTTTAAATCCTTCCTGATAATAGTACCAAGATCTTCCTTCTGGTCCATACTTTCTATTCTATTACCCAGCAGGGAGTAATCTGACTGTGTGTTACTGTAATTTATGTACATGACGTTACATTTCACACAGTTGAAAGACCTTTTCTATTTTATGGACCATTCTCCTAGCTTCATTAGATCCTCTCTTCTAGTATCGGCAAATTGTGCTATTCTACTAGTTAATCCTAAATCTATGTCGGTAATGTAGATCAGAAATAGCAATGGTCCAAGAACAGAGCCTTGAGGTACTTCGCTTGTAACAGCTGGCCACTCTGAAGCTTCTCCATTGATTACAACTCTGTTTTCTGTGCGTTAGCCAACGTTCGATCCATTCAGCTGGCTCGTCAATGATGTCTAGTGCTCTAATTTTAATCACTATTTCATTTATGAGGAACTATATCAAAAGTCTTTTGAAAGTCTAGGTATATAATGTCTGTTGCCCTGCTTTTGTCATAAATGATGAACATGTGGAAAAATTCCAAAAGATTTGTCACACATGATCTCTTTTGTCTAAAATCATGTTGGCTGTCTATCAAAAGATTGTTTTTCTATATATGGTCTACTATTGAATCTACTATAATTGGATAAAAATTAGACATACTGGTCTGTAGTTGTCAGGTTCTTCTTTTTGCCCCTTCTTGTAGATTGGAGGCAAATTGCCTAGTTTCCATCCTTGTGGTACATTTCTTTAGTTAGCTGTCTTTCTGAACATTTTGTAAAAATGCAGGGTTAAATCCTCTTCTAGTTCTATAGTATCTCTTGTAATAATATCATCTGGACCTGATGCTTTAGACTTACTGAGTCCTTTTATTTTCCTTTTGACATCATCCATTGTAAAAGTAATTCTATTTAGTGGTTGTGGCCCTTCCTATTTAGTAGCTGGTTCGGGGAGGGTCGTTGATTCTTCCCTAGTGAATACAGTTGTAAAACATGCACTCATTAGTTCAGCTTTTCCCAAATCATTTGTTATAAGATTACCCTCCGAGTCTCTTAATGGGCTAATGTTGTTTTAGATTGGTTTTCTACTGTTTACATATGCAAAAGACTTCTTTTGGGTTTTCTTTACTAGCTGAAGCCACTCTTTTCTCTCCATTGATCTTGGCCTTTCTAACTAGTTTATCCACTCTTTGGCTTAACTTCTTGTGCTGGGAAATTTCATAAATTGAAGACTGTGAACCAATTAATTTATGTTTACCCTCTCTACTTCTTATTGCATTAGCTATTTCTCTGTTGAACCACTTAGCTTTTGCAGTTCCATTTGGTAAAAGTTTTTCATACATTATTCCTTTGGCTCTTTTTTTATATTTTTAGGGGAGTAATGGTGGACAGTAATTGCAGATATTCGGAGAGTAATGGTGGACAGTAATGGCTGAGAGTTGGGGAGTAATTGCTGAGAGTCAAAGAGTAATGGCAGACAGCAATGCCGGACAGTAATGGTGAACAGTAATGACGGAGAGTATTTGGTGGAGAGTAATGGCAGGCAGCAACGGCAGAGAGTAATGATGGATAGTAATGACGGAGAATAATGGAGGAGAGTAATGGTGGAGAGTAATGGCAGAGAGTAATGTCGAAGATTAATGGTAGGGAGTAATGATGGAGAGATGATGGAGAGTAATGGTGGATAGTACTGATGGAGAGTATTGGCGAAGAGTAATGACGGAGAACAATGGCGGAGAGTAATGATGGAGAATAATGGAGGAAAGTAATAGCAGAGAGTCTGAGAGTAATGGCTGACAGGAATGGTGGAGAGTACTAGCAGACAGTGATGGAGGAGAATAATAGCAGACAGTGATGGCAGAGAGTAATGGCAGACAGTAATGGAGGCGAGTAATGGCACACAGTAATGGAGGCGAGTAATGGCAGACAGTAATGGCGGATAGTAATGGCGAGCAGTAATGGCAGATAGTAATGGCGGACAGTAATGGTGAACAGTGATGACGGATAGTAATAGTGGACAGTAATGGCAGACAGTAATGGCTGATAGTAATGGCGGGTAGTAATGGTGAACGGTAATGGTGAACAGTAATGACGGACAGTAATGGCGAACAGTAATGACGGATAGTAATGGCAGACAGTAATGGCAGACATTAATGTGGGACAGTAATGGCAGACATTAATGTGGGACAGTAATGGCAGACAGTAATGGCGGATAGTAATGGCAGACAGTAATGCCGGAGAAGAATAAAGGAGAGTAATGGCAATGTCAGACAGTAATGTCAGACAGTAATGGCAGATAGTATTGGCAGACAGTGATAGCATATAGTAAAGTACAGTAAAGATATTAGTACAGATTTTGATGTTGGCAATAACCTGCTACGTCTCTCTACATTTTCCTTCTTCGATATAAGGTTATGAAACGGCAGGGAAATGGAATTCTATGAATCAGGGATTATTATCCTAGAGTAAATGGTCGGGGAAGATGTAAAAAAACATCTATGTGTTTGTTTACTTTGAATTTCCTGTAAATAATCAAGTAATTTGATTATTTAAGATTTTGGATGTTATCAGGTCTAAATTTCTGATATATTATTTGGGAATAAGTAATAGAAATTCAAGTAGTAAATTTGCTTCATTGTGTATTATTATTATTATTATTATTATTATTATTATTATTATTATTATTATTATTATTATTATTATTATTATTATTATTATTATTATTATTATTATTATTTTAGTTATAAATCCAAATAATAAATTTGATTCGTAGCGTAATATCTTCTTCTTCTTCTTCTTCTTCTTCTTCTTCTTCGTATTATTATTATTATTATTATCATTGTAAATCCAAATAATAAAATTAAGTCCTATCGTATTATTATTATTATTATTATTATTATTATTATTATTATTATTATTATTATTATTATTATTATTATTATTATTATTATTATTATTATTCAAAACCTGAATGGAGGACCTAATTAGGTTATTACCTTCAAAAGTTTAACTTACAAAAGCAAATAAAATTTTCTGTACCTGACTCCAGAAATATATTAATTGGGAGAATATGAAATAAAAAAATCACTAATTAGAGAAGCATAGATAATGAAAAGTTATTTTTCGAAATCCAAAACTGCCTTTGATTAGATATTCCCTAAAATATTTATATATAAACATAAGAATTATTGCTAAAAATCCTATTAGAGGAGGATCATGTCTGTTAATGGATAATAAACACAGAAATGACTGATTTGCTTTACTTCATTGGGTAAAAGAAATGTATAAATTCAGACCATAATTTTTTTTTTTTTAAACAACTCACACTGAATACCAGTCGTATTTGAATTGAATTACTGAACTGAACTAATTATTCTTAAATAAATATGAATCTAAAAAAGAATTTAAATCCCAAGATATTGATACTTGCAATTAATATGTAAACCATCTCTGTAAAAAGTAAATTTTTTTAATTTTCGATCAAATGATTTAGAAACATAATCATTGAGAAAAGAATAAAAAAATAACTAAATAAAACATTAATTACTGTCTTGATTCAATGCCATTTTCCAAAAGAGATCCGAATTTTGCAAAAGAAAAAAAAAACATATTCTTATATTTCTTCAAGAACAATGGAATCCAAATAAACGTATAGAAAAAACTTCGTACAGTTTTAGGAAAACTTCATTTGATGAACTTCAAGGTAATGAGGAAGTTGATTTTTTTATGAGATCCCGACATTACGCAAATCATAAACTTCACACAAAGGTGAGGTTTTATCCTTTTTTTTCTTCTTGATAAAGGCGGTTTTATTGATAAAATTATTTTCATTTTGTTGTCTTTTCACATTGATCATATACCCCACGTGTATTTCATACACGTTCATACATTGCAATGCTATTGCTTTTTTTTTTTTTATTTTTCGCTCTCCCCCGCACTGATAGTAGACAAACACCAATTTGGTAACATAGCTGATAGGTTCTAACAGAGAGGCAAGGTAATTGCAAGTAAGTTTTATTCAACAAATATATATGTAAGCAAAATTGTCACACAAAAATTCAAACAATATGAAACATGCGATGACAAGCTTAAACAGATTTTTTTCTATTATCAGTGTGGGAGAGAGAAAAAGATGAAAAAAACAATAGTTTTGTAATGAACGAACTTGTACGAAATACTTGCATTTGAAACCACAGTTAGCTTTAAACAAAATAACATTATTATGTTACTGATAGCAAAATAAATATTGATGCCTTCTATAACTATAAGATAAGAGAAAGGGAAATTAATTGATATTTGGCACGAAATAAGTATAGAATCCTCTGTATT
>NC_090756.1:53546174-53557529 GCF_036898095.1 Palaemon carinicauda
ATAATTGTAGCTATTTGATGAGTTAATGGCCTTTTGATTTATAATCATTATTCACCTAAATGATTACCCTTACACTTGCAAATAGGCGTCGATTATCTCAGATAGACGTCGTCCACTGAGACACATTGGAACAATGGGTCATCCGATATAGCAATCATTGTATATTATTATTATTATTATTATTATTATTATTATTATTATTATTATTATTATTATTATTATTATTACTGGCTAAGCTACAACCCTAGTTGGAAAAGCAGGTTGCTATAAGCCAAAGGGCTCCAACAGAAAAAATAGCATAGAGAGGAAAGGGAATAACGGATTAAATAAACTACAATAGAAGTAATGAATAAATCAAATAAGATGTTTTCATGCAACTGTAAAGCATCAACCACACAAGGCAGTTATAAAACCCTGTGTATTTGTACATAAATATATATATATATATATATATATATATATATATATATATATATATATATATATATATATATATATATATATATATATATATATATATATATATATATATATATATATATAAGTATATATATACATAATATATATATATATATATATATATATATAATATATATATATATATATATATATATATATATATATTATATATGTATATATACATATATTATATATATATATATATATATATATATATATATATATATATATATATATATATTTATATATGTATATATATATATATATACATATATATATATATATATATATATATTATATAATATATATATATATATATATATATATATATATATATATATATATATATATATATATATAATATATATATATATATATGTATATATATATATATATATATATATATATATATATATATATATGTATATATATATATATATATATATATATATATATATATATATATATATATATATATATATATATATATATATATATATATATATATATATATATATATATATAGAGAGAGAGAGAGAGAGAGAGAGAGAGAGAGAGAGAGAGAGAGAGAGAGAGAGAGAGAGAGAGAGAGAGAGAGAGAGAGAGAGAGAGAGAGAGAGAGAGAGAGAGAGAGATAGTATATATATATATATACAAAGCGGATTATGTTCTCGCGGCGATTCCCGAGGACACCTTCCTAAAAAAATCCGACTGGCTTTGTGAACAAGGAGACACCCCAATAGCGTATGACGACCTCAAATCATGCCTTCTGCAGCAGTACTCGCCGTCGCCAGCCGCCCGTATAGCAGTATAGCAAAGCTTTTTCAGCTCTCGCAACAACCGTTGGTGGACCAAAGGGCTTCGCTTGCCCTCAGGGAAATGACCAGTATCGCTCGCCTTCAACCTGCCGCAGACGGCTCTCCTCGTGAGGTGAACCTACTCCGTGCCCTTTGGATACGCCGTTTACCTGAACCTCTACGCGCTGCCATACCAGATGTCGATAGTTTACCCATAAAGGACTTGATGACCAAAGCCGACGCCATTATGGACAGCCACTTCAAGACCTCCATCAACGCCTCCACCCCTGACGACGAGGATGCCTATTCAACGTCAACCGAAACTGACATGAATGCAGTAGGACATACACGCCTACCCAGTGACGTGCCGAAGCGGCGACACAGCCGCCCAACACCCACCAATCGCTCGCGCCCCAAAGAACGACTTCTACAGCCACTTACTACCTCCCATCCGCCACAGTTTTGCTAATACCCGCTTCAGATTCGGGGCAACAGCGAAGAAATGTGCCAAGGATTGTCAGTGGCCAAAAAACGTGTAAGCAGGACATCGCTTGTGGCGGTGGCCTCCCATGTTTGTAATCTGTTCTTTTTACAGGATGCAGGAACGGGCGCGCGGTTTTTGTTAGACACGGGTGCTTGTTGTTCTCTTTTGCCAAGGAAACTCTTCAAGGCACAACGTAGTCTGTCTACATCTGCCAACGTCCGCTTGGTAGCTGGGAACGGATCTGCGATACCCACCTACGGTTACGAGAACCTCACGTTATCGTTCGGAAACGGTAAATTCAATTGGAATTTTCTTGTTGCTGACGTCACAAATGCCAATCCTCGGTGCGGATTACCTCTCTCATTTCCACCTTCTGGTCGATGTCGCCCACCGACGATTGGTTAACGCAGGCTCGTACTTGTCGACACCTCTTCAATCCGCCCCCCTCTAACCTCGCTCTCCACATCAGCGCACCCACGGATGCCAACGCCCACCTCCTCACGTCGTACCCGGAAGTTTTCCGTTTAGAAACTTCGCCAAACGCCCACGGTTCCTGCCAAGCACGGTATTTATCACCATATCAAGACGACGGGACCCCCAGTCTTCGCAAAATTCAGACGTCTGGCACCGGAACGATTGGAACCCGCCCAAAAAGACGTTCGCCGAAATGGAGAAAATGAGCCTTTGCCAAAAGGCCTCCAGCCCATGGTCGTCACCCTAAACACATCGTTCTGAGGAATAGACGGCTCCCTCTGTCCGTGCGGGGATTACAGGCGCCTGAACATGCAAACAGAACCGGATCACTACCCCCCTCCCAAACATTGCCGATGTAACCTACTACTTGCACAAAGCGAAAGGTTTTCTCTACGCTCGACCTCTTGAAGGGGTATTATCAGGTGCCTATGAACCCAGAAGACATCCCCAAGACCGCCATCACCAATCCGTTTGGCACATACACCTTCAATTACTCCTGTTTTGGCCTTCGTAATGCTGGGGCAAATAGACGTTTCAACGTCTCATGGATGGCATCTTAGGGGACCTCACTTTTTGTGTATGTTATGTGGACGACATACTTGTGTTCTCTTCCTCAAAAGAGGAACTCCTCCGTCACCAGCGCATCATGCTCGACCTCCTGCAACAAAACGGCCTTGTAGTCCGGTACGACAAGTGTACCTTTGGCGCCAACGAAGTGTCGTTCTTAGGGCATCGTATCACTCCTCAAGGAGTCCATCCCCTCCCTGATAAGGTAGCAGCCGTTCAGAATTTCCCCCGCGCCCTCGACCGTCAAAGCTCTGCAGGAATTCTTGGGCATGATCAATTATTATCACCGTTTTCTGCCAGCCATTGCCGCCACTCTTGCTCCCCTCTACGCCTCCCTCAAGAGCAAACCAAAGGACCTGAAGTGGGGTCCCCTTCAAGAAGCAGCCTTCTGCAATGCAAAAAAAGGCCCTATCAACTGCTGCGGCTCTCACTTTTCCTATCCCACACGCCCCTCTCCTTCTCTCCACCAAGGCCAGTGACGTTGCTATTGGTGCAGTACTCGAGCAGGTGGTCAAAGCCTCGCCCCGCCCATTGGCCTTTTTCAGCAGAAAAACTGTCCAAGGCAGAATCGGGTTACTCTACCTTCGGTCGAGAATTGCTGGCGGTGCACTTGGCTGTCCGTCACTTTCGCCATTTCTTAGAAGGTACGCCTTTCGTTATTCGCACAGAACACATGCCTCTGGTGCACACCTTCACTCGACAGTCTGACGCCTAGTCCGCCCGTCAACGCCGACATCTCTCCTCCATGGCTGAATACAATTGCACCCTCCAATACGTCCCTGGGAAAATTAATCCCCGTTGCCGATGCCCTGTCAAGAAACACGTTGGCTGCCGTTCAACTGGGATTGGATTACAACGCCCTGGCTGAAGCCCAACGACAGGATCCAGAGTATCAAGCTTGTAGGACATCCTGCACGTCCCTCCATTGGGAGGATTTTCCCCTCGAAGACTCCAACACCACCCTCCTCTGTGACGTCAGTACTGGTAGACCGCGATCTTAGATTCCTGCTCCCATGCGCCCGACAGGTGTTTGATCTCATCCACGGCCTTTCACATCCCTCGTGCCGTTCTACTGCACAGCAGCTGAAGGCAAAGTTCATTTGGCACGGCATTTCTAAGGATGCTAAGGATTGGGTCCGTGCCTGTACTTCTTGCCAAACTTCCAAAGTACATCGACACACAGATTCAGGAGTGGGCACCTTTCTTCAACCACAGCGTCGTTTCGCACACATTCACTTCGACGTTGTAGGCCCCCTACCCACGTCACCAGGACATCGTTACCTGTTTACCATCATCGACCGCTCCACTCATTGGCCTAAAGCCATTCCCATGGAAACTGCAACGTCCGCCTCATGTACATCAGCCTTACTCTCTGGATGGATTTCAAGATTCGGTATCCCTGAGCATATTACTTCTGACAGGGGAACCACTTTCCCCTCTCAATTATGGACGTCATTAGCGAATCTCCTGGGCATCACCCTACATCAGACAACGGCCTACAACCCCGCTGCCAATGGAATGGTTGAACGTTTTCATCGCACCCTCAAAGCAGCTTTGATGTCCCGCTGCAAGGATTGCAACTGGTTTACTCAGCTTCCCTTGGTCCTCCTTAGACTAAGGACCACTCTTAAAGACGCCCTCGACTTCTTGCAGCCGAAATGGTGTATGGCGACCTGTTGGACGTCCTTAGCCGAATTTTTTCCTTCTACAACCTCCTCCGACGATCTCCAACGCATACGTTATGTCGTGGAAAAATTTACTCCAGACTCACAAGCCCCCAGCGAAGCATCACATACCAACGGACTTGCACTCTGCAACGCACGTCTTCCTGTGCAACGACACCAGCAAGCCACCACTAACGCCCACTTACACGGGCCCTTTCCTTGTGATCCGACGCAGTCCGAAAGCATTCCTCCTAAACATTCGGAGCAAAGAAGACTGGATCTCCATTGATCGTCTAAAACCTTCTTATCTTCTGCCAAATGACCCGCCTACAGTTCGCCTCTCTAGATCAGGGCGCCCTATTTAACATATACAGTATATCATTATTAGGGGGGAGCCATGTACCAACCGTGTTTCACACAATTGTACATAATTCCTTTTGTGTATATTATGCTTGTTATCTTCGCTCTTCCCTCGCACTAAAACGAACATGAAAATTCATGTCTGGTTTTTCCTCTGTGATATTATCTGTCTTGTGAACTTGTTATGTCCTGTTGCCTTGAGGTTTTGTATATAGGAGAGTGTTCCACAATAATATAACTCAGTCGTTCCCAATATGCCTCTGAGTTCACACCCTTACTCGGCGCAGTCACAGAACTAAATTAGAGGATATTCTAACAACAGGAAAGAAAAAGCAATGGATATAAGTAGGGCATATAAGGAGAAAGGCAGACAGTAGATGGACATTAAGAATAACGGAATGGGTCCATAGATATTAAAAATGAGTCAGGGGAAGGGAGAGAAGACGATGCATTAACGAACTAAGGAGCTTTGCTTGTATAGACTGTCATAGAAAGACTATATATAAAAAGAAGTGTGTGGCCCTACATGGGTCAGTCACTTGTCGTGCTCTAGACTAGCTACGGCTGATGTGGATGACGATTCATATACATATGTAGATGCACACATAAACATATGCATATATCTTCATATAAATCACAAATACCTCCTAATATCTAATTCTCTCTCCTTCGGGATCAGAGATCCAAGGGGCAAATTAATTATTTTACAATAGCTTCTGGTCGGCCGTGGATTCGAACTTGGACCAAAGAAACTGAGGCCAGTGATCTGTGATCTTGAGGCCGAGATAATTCGATATTAAGAGCATTTGGGGCTTACAAGAATATATGTATAAACACGTTTTTAATGTACAAAGTTATCAATATTCATACAAATGTATAACCTAAATAGATACACACACACACACCTATATATATATATATATATATATATATATATATATATATATATATATATATATATATATATATATATATATATATATATAATATATATATATATATATATATATATATATATATATATATATATATATATATATATATATACATGAACCTCTCACTAGAGCGACGAATCAGCAAAATGAGGTTAGTTTTAATGTTCATAATTCTGACACTGTTTCGCAGGAGAACATTGCAACGGCTGTTTGCTGGTCGTTCTCTCCAAACGACCCATCATTCATGGCAGATTGCAACACAGCAAAGGTCCTTTTGTTCATATTCAAATGTAACATCTCTATTTTTTACGTTCAAACTTTTCATAATGTTTCGTTTTAAGAGATAGAAGACTTTTTCTTTTTTTTTCAAAACTTTAATTGCATTTTGAACATTGAATTACTTGTGGGATTCCTTAAATTTGTGAAAGGGTTTGCGTGTCGCCATGATCAGCAAAGCTGTACTAGTCAGGGAAACCTATACTAGGTTGGTTTGCCGTGAGCGATCAATCGAGAATATCCCATTTTCACAAATTCGAAGTGTCTATCGTCATGATGATAACTGGCCAAATCCCGGACATGAAAAAAAGACATGTCTGATGCCTGTCCTGCAGTGGAATAGATATTGTTGTTGTATTAAAATTTTAGTTGAATAAAAGCATTAAGGTACAAAGTTTAGATTAAAAGTGTTGGTAGTGAGAGCTTCTGATAATGAAGCTGTTGATTGGTTGGTGTAGATTACCTTTGATTGATGCCAGAAAGCGCTATTTTGAAGGACCAAAAATGTTATGGTAATTAGTGGCCCATTGTGGACCTCAGTACCCGATAGATCAGTGGAAATAGATTTGAATCTCCTCTCTCTCTCTCTCTCTCTCTCTCTCTCTCTCTCACTCTCTCTCTCTCCTCTTATTTATAATAGTTTTGAAAATTAAGTTTTGAGAATTAAGTTTCTTGTGTTTGAATCTGAGATGTTGTTAAGTATAGGATTAAGGCTACTAACTAAGTATTTAGAAATGATACTTATAAATAGAATTATAGACGTAACCGTTACTTGAGCCAAACCTCATTTACCGTAGTATTCAGAAGAAAGGCCTCGTAAATGCGTATAGAAATAATGCGAGTATAACTTCAGGTCAACAACAGCTGATCGCTCTTACATTCTACACCCTGATGAGATCCACGATCTCTCGAGTTCCTTTCCAAATGAAGCTGAGTCGGCATATAAATATTCTGGTGATACCTTCGTGCTGGGCAGACCCATGACTCCATGAAGTAGAGGAATACCAAGACAAAAGTAACTACGCCATCACACACATTTATCCCATGCAAGAATACCACAGTCCCCCAAGAACAAGCAATAGTGTAGACTACTGCAGAGTCTTGGCACAGGAGATTCTAAGCAGTCGTTGAACGATGCTATTTGGGAGTTGATTCGATGATTCGAGAGTTCATAAAGGAAGACAATCACACGAACTAAGAAGTACAACGTTTAACTTTAGATATATATCCGATGAAAAGAAAGAGGGAGCCAATCAAAACAGAAATAGAGGGGCACTCAGTAGAGCGCAGAAATCCGCCATGGTGGCTTATTTCATGACTTTTTGCTCAACCTTTACCTTGACTTCTGACCTTAAAATGTGTAATTGGCGTTGATTTTCATACAAACAAATATGAACCATGTTTGAAGTCTCGGTGACAACGATGTCCAAACTTATGGCTGATTACGTGAATTGGACATTTTGCTTGACCGTGACCTTGATTATTGATCTTGACCTTCCAAAATTTAATTATTTCCAGCTTTTTACATAATACTTTATCCTTGTAAGTTTTATTACAATACAAATAAAATTGTGGCCAGGAAGCTGTTCACAAACAAACACACACAAACAAACACATAAACAGACAAACAAACACAAACAATGGGTAAAACATAACCTCCATCCAACTTCGTTGGCGTAGGTAAAAATGACTCGCAACAAAAATAAGGCAAAATAAATCTGTCTTATTAAATGATTTATATTCGAGGGAATTGTTCACAAACTTCCATCTTAGTTATTGCTTTTTTCATCATAATGGCGATGAAGTTGTTGAACTGTTGAAGAGTGTTTTTTTTATCAACTTCTACATTCTAATGATAAATGATTCATGTATTTTCAAGTAATTAATGATGACGGAGTTAACAAACGTTATTCTTTATCTACTTTTTATATCTAAAAAATTTGTTTAAATATCTTTAGACTATATAATTTTTGTAAGCAATCAGTGTTGAGCGTTATTCGTTTCCTTATTTCCTTTCTCACAGGGCTATTTTTTCCTGTTGAGCCCTTTGATTTATAGAATCTTGTTTTTCAAACTAGTGTTTTTTAGCTTAGACATAATAATAATAATAATAATAATAATAATAATAATAATAATAATAATAATATAATAATAATAAGAGCAAAATCATACCATCTCGTAAATATATTCTGATATGTCACTCTTTGGATAGGATTTTATAATCTATCTATCTATCTATCTATCTATCTATCTATCTATCTATCGTACCCACAACTTTAAAAAATCAATTTTTAACGAACGATAAAAAAATTTATTGAACCGCGAAAATGCGCTTTAGGGAATAATATTCCCACCTCGCAAGTAATGAAATGAAAAGTAGTTCGCTAAGTAAGAATCTTCAATTAATTTTCTTCGATGAAAGTTAGTCATTTTCAGGATGACGATATATTCTCTCTCTCTCTCTCTCTCTCTCTCTCTCTCTCTCTCTCTCTCTCTCTCTCTCTTTCTCTCTCTCAGCCCCAAACGATAATCTTGAGGAAAGTTGGAGAGGTGGAGGGGTGGGGAGGGGGCGATTAGTCTCCCCTCTCCAACCACCCTAGTGTACAGCCCCATTTTCTTGTGAAAGTGTAATACTAAGTGGTGGGAAACGAGAGAGAGAGAGAGAGAGAGAGAGAGAGAGAGAGAGAGAGAGAGAGAGAGAGAGAGAGATTATTATTATTATTATTATTATTATTATTATTAATATTATTATTGTTATTATTATTACCATCATTTTGGTAAGGGTAGAAGAGGCTCTTTAGCTATGGTAAGCAGCTCTTCTAGGAGAAGGACACTCCAAAATCAAACCATTGTTCTCTAGACATGGGTAGTGCCATAGCCTCTGTACCATGGTCTTCCACTGTCTTGGTTAGAATTCTCTTGCTTGAGGGTACACTCGGGCACACTATTCTATCCTATATCTCTTACTTCTGTTTTCAAAGTTTTATTGCTTATATAGGAAATATTTACTTTATATTGTTACTCTTCTTTAGATATTGTATTTTTCCATGTTTCATTTCTTCACTGGGCTATTTTCTCTGTTGGAGCCCTTGGGCTTATAGCATTCTTTTTCCAACTAGGGTTGTAGTTTAGCAAGTAATAATAATAATAATAATAATAATAATAATAATAATAATAATAATAATAATAATATTATTATTATTATTATTTTATTATTATTATTATTATATTATTATTATTATTATTATTATTATTATTATTATTATTTGCTAATCAACAACCCTAGTTGGAAAAGCAGGATTCTCTAAGCCCGAGGGATCTAACAGGGAAAATAGCCCAGTGAGGAAAGGAAATAAGGAAACTACAGAGAAGTAATGAACAATTAAAATAAAATATTTCAAGAACAGTAACAACATTAAAATAAACAATAAAAACCTAAAAGAAAATAAGATGACGTATTGGGATTTACCTTTGATACCTTACAAAGTAAATAATTTAATTGTCAAGTTTTCTAATAATACTGTAATAGAGGTAATTAAAATTATAATTATATTGTGTATAAAAGATTGCCAATTTGAGATGAATGGGAATTTTTATCCACAATCATTTCGTATGGGAAACCCCTTATCTATAGTGTCAATGGGAAACTCCTTATCAATTGATAACTCCATATCTACAGTATCTATATTGACAGGTAAATTAAAAAAAAAAAACATGAATAAACAAGGATAGGGAATAGAATTTAGAAAAAAAACATTACACAGCTTAGTAAAAAAAAGGTTATAGTAAGCCCAAAAATTCAGGTCATAGACTTTATCATGAAAATATAATTTTTCTAACCGTGAGAAAATAGTAAGATAAAATAATGATTGCAATAGCATCTGTTTAATGGTTCCAGGAAAGAAGGAAATTGGTTTATTAATTGAATTTCTTAGAATTTCTTTTTGGAAATCCAGCCATTATAGAAACACGGCTTCGAACAGAAGCAGAGATCTTAGAATGTCAGGGTTGTAATATTCTCTGTCACTGTCAGGATTGTAATTTCAGTGGACAGGAAAACTAGAATAAATTCAGAGAGAGAGAGAGAGAGAGAGAGAGAGAGAGAGAGAGAGAGAGAGAGGAGAGAGAGAGAGAGAGAGAGAGAGAGAGAGATGCGCGGAACAGTATTTAAAAGACCGGCGAATAAATGAAACGAGAAGATTAATCAAACCATGAGAGTTTTTCCTTTTGTTTTCTTCTTCTTGAAATGTCATTAAAACAAAGCTTCAATAGGAATCTTCGTTTTGGGTAAAACGATTTTATTTTTCATTTCTCAATAAATTCATCAAGAAAGTTAGTGCGCTGAGAAATAAACTACATTCGAGTAAAAAATTCAATTCTCAAAAATGAACAATGTTGAAATTCTCTCTCTCTCTCTCTCTCTCTCTCTCTCTCTCTCCTCTCTCTCTCTCTCTCTCTCTCTCTCTCTCTCTCTCTGTTTTTGTGTGTGGGCTTATGTATATAATACAATCATTATTTAATCTCTCTCTCTCTCTCTCTCTCTCCTCTCTCTCTCTCTCTCTCTCTCTCTCTCTCTGTGCCCATCTATCATGGCTCATCTGGTTTTCTCTACACGAATATCTACCTAAGATTTTACATAAAGGTTGTGTTTTCGTTTGGATAATGATTCTGTCTGTCTGTCTGTCTCATTCGTAAGATATTTCCTTTATGAAGTAAACCCTGGTTTTCTTTCGCCCTATGTTAATACACACACATAAACATTTCTAATCTCTCTCTCTCTCTCTCTCTCTCTCTCTCTCTCTCTCTCTCTCTCTCTCTCTCTCTCTCTCTCTCTCTCTCGGTTGATCTGGTTCCTCTACAACGAATCACCGACCGGATAGATATTTTTCAAGTTTGGACACAGAGCGCTCGTTAGCGCAGGACTTTCATCACAAGTTGGAGAAATGAAAAGTCTTCGAGCATTTATGGAAGGACAATTTTCTTTCATAGAAAGATACTGAAGCAAATATCTTATTTGCTACTGGGTTTGGGAAGAGAGAGAGAGAGAGAGGAGAGAGAGAGAGAGAGAGAGAGGAGAGAGAGAGAGAGAGGAGAGAGAGAGAGAGAGAAGCAGTAATACCTTAGCACTGGACAGTTGAGGATTGCCAACGTATTTAATAAGCCCATTATTGGTTGAGTGTAATCTGATAAGATCTCGAAGCAATTTACGCACTTCACCTAAGCTTTGCCGGAAAGCTTCTCTTTTCTTCTTCTTTTTTTTCTTCTTCTCTTCTTCTTCTTCTTCTTCTTCTTCTTCTTCTTCTTCTTCTTCTTCTTCTTTCTTCTTATCTGACTGAGGC
>NC_090756.1:53558029-53575529 GCF_036898095.1 Palaemon carinicauda
ACAGCAAAGGTCCTTTTATTCATAATTCAAATGTAACATCTCTATTTTTTTACGTTCAAACTTTTCATAGTGTTTCGTTTTAAGAGATAGAAGACTTTTTCTTTTTTTTCAAAACTTTTATTGCATTTGGAACATTGAATTACTTGTGGGATTCCTTATCGTTGTGAAAGGGTTTGCGTATCGCCATGATCAGCAAAGCTGTACTAGTCAGGGAAACCTACACTAGGTTGGTTTGCCGGGAGTGATCAAACGAAAATCTCACATGATCACAAATCCGAAGTGTCTTGCGTCATGATGATGACTGGCCAAATCCCGGACATGAAAAAAAGACATGTCTGATGCCTGTCCTGCAGTGGAATTGAAATTGTTGTTGTATTAAACTTTTAGTTGAATAAAAGTATTAAGGTGCAAAGTTTTGATGAAAAGTGTTGGTAGCGAGAGCTTCTGATAATGAAGCTGCTGATTGGTTGGTGTAGATTACCTTTGATTGATGCCAGAAAGCGCTATTTTGGAGGGACCAAAAATTTTATGGTAATTAGTGGCCTATTATGGACCTCAGTACCACGAATTGATCAGTGGAAATGGATTTGAATCTCTCTCTCTCTGTCTCTCTCTCTCTCTCTCTCTCTCTCTCTCTCTCTCTCTCTCTCTCTCTCTCTCTCTCTCTCTTATTTATCATAGTTTCAAAAATTAAGTTTTGAGAATTAAGTCTATATAGTTTCTTGTGTTTGAATCTGAGATGCTGTTAAGTATAGGATTAAGGCTACTAACAAAGTATTTAGAAATAATACTTATGAATACAATTATAGACGTAACCGTTACTTGAGCGTAACCTCATTTACCGTAGTATTTAGAAGAAAGGCCTCGTAAATGCGTATAGAAATATGCGAGTTTAGCTTCAATTGAACAACAGCTGATTGCTCTTACATTCTACACTCTGATGAGATCCACGATCTCTCGAGTTCTATTCCAATTGAAGCTGAGTCGGGATATAAATATTCTGGTGATACCTACATGCTGGGCAGACCCATAACTCCTTGAAGTAGAGGAAAGACCAAGACAAAAGCAACTACGCCATCACACACGGAGCATTTATCCCATGCAAGAATACCACAGTCCCCCAAAACAAGCAATAGTGTAAACTGCTGCAGAGTCTCGGCACAGGAGATTCGAAGCAGTCGTTGATCGATGTTATTTGGGAGTTGACTCGATGATTCGAAAGTTTATAAAGGATGACAATCACACGAACTAAGAAGTACAGCGTTTAACTTTAGATATATATCCGATGAAAAGAAAGAGGGAGCCAATTCAAAGAGAAATAGAGGGGCACTCAGTAGAGCGCAGAAATCCGCCTTGGTGGCGTATTTCATGACCTTTTGCTCAACTTGACCTTGACTTTTGACATTAAAATGTGTTAATTGGCGTGGATTTTTATACAAACAAATATGAACCAAGTGTGAAGTCTTTGTGACAACGATGTCCAAACTTATGGCTGATTACGTGAATTGGACATTTTTGCTTGACCGTGACCTTGATCATTGATCTTGACCTTCCGAAATTTAATCATTTCCAGCTTTTTAAAAAATAGTTCATCCCTGTAAATTTTATTACAATACAAATAAAATTGTGGCCAGGAAGCTGTTCACAAACAAACACACACAAACAAACACATAAACAGACAAACAAACACAAACAAGGGGTAAAACATAACCTCCTTCCAACTTCGTTGGCGTAGGTAAAAATGGTTCGCAACAATTTAAAGGCAAAATAAATCTGTCTTGTTAAATGATTATATTCGAGGAATTGTTCACAACTTCCACCTTAGTCATTGTTTTAGTCATCATAATGGCGATGAAGTTGTTGAATGTTGAAGAGTGGTTTTTTTTATCAACTTCTACTTTTTAATGATAAATGTTTCATGTATTTTCAAGTAAATAATGATGACTGAGTTAACAAACGTTATTCTTTATCTACTTTTATATCTAAAAAAATTGTTTAAGTATCTTTAAACTATATTTAAATCCAATTGTTGTAAGAAATCAGTGTTGAGAGTTTATTTCGTTTCCTTATTTCCTTTCCTCGCTGGGCTATTTTTTCCTGTTGGAGCCCTTTGTATTATAGAATCTTGCTTTTCAAACTAGTGTTTTGTAGCTTAGCCAGTAATAATAATAATAATAATAATAATAATAATAATAATAAATAATAATAATAATAATAATAATAATAATAATAATAAGAGCAAAATCATACCATCTCGTAAATATATATACTGGTATGTCACTCTTTGGATAGGAGTTTATAATATATCTATCTATCAATCTATCTATCTATCTATCTATCGTACCCACAACTTCAAAATCAATTTTAAACGAACGATAAAAAAGTTAATTGAACAGTAAAAATGCGCTTTATTGAATAATATTTCCACCTTGCAAGTAATGAAATGAAAAGTAGTTCGCTAAGTAAGAATCTTCAATTAATTTTCTTCAAAGAAAGTTAGTCATTTCCAGGATGACGACTTTCTCTCTCTCTCTCTCTCTCTCTCTCTCTCTCTCTCTCTCTCTCTCTCTCTCTCTCTCTCTCTCTCAGCCCCAAACGATAATCTTGAGGAAAGTTGGAGAGGTGAGGGGGGTGGGGAGAGGGCGATTAGTCTCCCCTCTCCAACCACCCTAGTGTACAGCCCCATTTTCTTGTGAAAGTGTAATACTAAATGATGGGAAACGAGAGAGAGAGAGAGAGAGAGAGAGAGAGGAGAGATGAGAGAGAGAGAGAGAGAGAGAGAGAGAGATAATTATTATTATTATTATTATTATTATTATTATTATTATTATCATCATCAATATTATTATTACCATCATTTTGGTAAGGGTAGAAGAGGTTCTTTAGCTATGGTAAGCAGCTCTTCTAGGAGAAGGACACTCCAAAATCAAAGCATTGTTCTCTATTCATGGGTAGTGCCATAGCTTGTGTACCATGGTCTTCCACTGTTTCGGGTTAGAATTCTCTTGCTTGAGAGTACACCTGGGCACGCTATTCTATCCTATATCTCTTACTTCTGTTTTCAAAGTTTTATTGCTTATATAGGAAATATTTATTTCATTATTGTTACTCTTCTTTAGATATATTTTTCAGTTTCATTTCTTCACTGGGCTATATTCTCTGTTGGAGCCCTTGGGCTTATAGCATTCTTTTTCCAAATGTGGTTGTAGTTTAGCAAGTAATAATAATAATAATAATAATAATAATAATAATAATAATAATAATAATAATAATAATAATAATGATAATAATAATAATAATAATTTTATTATTATTATTATTATTATTATTATTATTATTATTATTATTATTATTATTATTATTTGCTAATCTACAACCCTAGTTGGAAAAGCAGGATTCTTTAAGCCCGAGGGATCTAACAGGGAAAATAGCCCAGTGAGGAAGGAAGGAAATAAGGAAACTACATGAGAAGTAATGAACAATTAAAATAAAATATATCAAGAACAGTAACATTAAAATGAACAATAAAAACCTAAAAGAAAATAAGATGACGTATCGGGATTTACCTTTGATACCTTAAAAAGTAAACAATTTAATTGTCATGTTTTCTAATAATACTGTAATAGAGGTAATTAAGATTGTAATTAAATTGTGTATAAAAGATTGCCAATTTGAGATGAATGGGAATTTTTATTCACAATCATTTCGTATGGGAAACCCTTATCTATAGTGTCAATGGGAAACTCCTTATCAGTAGTATCAATTGATAACTCCATATCTCCAGTATCCCTATTGACAGGTCAACTATTAAAAAAAAAAAAAAAAAAAAAAAAAAAAAAAAAAAAAAATTAACATGAATGAACAAGGTTAGGGAATAGAATTTAGAAAAAAACATTACACAGCTTAGTAAAAAAAAAGGTTATAGTAAGCACCAAATATTCAGGTCATAGACTTTATCAATGAAAATATAATTTTTCTAACAGTGAGAAAATATTAAGATAAAATAAGGAATTGCAATACCATCTGTTCAATGGTTCAAGGAAAGAAGGAATTTTTTTATTAATTGAATTTCTTAGAATTTCTTGTTGGAAATCCAGCCATTATAGAAAAACGGCTTCGAACAGAAGCAGAGATCTTAGAATGTCAGGGTTGTAATATTCTCTGTCACTGTCAGGATTGTAATTTCAGTGGACAAGAAAACTAGAATAAATTCAGAGAGAGAGAGAGAGAGAGAGAGAGAGAGAGAGAGAGAGAGAGAGAGAGAGAGAGAGAGAGAGAGAGAGAGAGTGCGATGCGAGGAACAGTATATAAAAGGCCGGCGAATAAATGAAACGAAAAGATTAATCAAACCATGAGTTTTTTCCTTCTTTTTTTCTTCTTCTTGAAATGTTCATTAAAACAAAGCTTCAATAGGAATCTTCGTTTTGGGTAAAACGATTTTATTTTTCATTTCTTAATAAATTCATCAGGAGACTTAGTAGTGCTAAGAAATAAACTACATTCGAGTAAAAATTCAATTCTCAAAAATGAACAATGTTGAAACTTTCTC
Organism: Palaemon carinicauda; assembly: GCF_036898095.1. Taxonomy (NCBI): domain Eukaryota; kingdom Metazoa; phylum Arthropoda; class Malacostraca; order Decapoda; family Palaemonidae; genus Palaemon; species Palaemon carinicauda. The sequence goes on from NC_090756.1 coordinate 53,562,579, forward strand.
TCTCTCTCTCTCTCTCTCTCTCTCTCTCCTCTCTCTCTCTCTCTCTCTCTCTCTCTCTCTGCCCACCTTTCAGTGGCTCATCTGGTTTTCTCTACACGAATGATCTACCTAAGATTTTACATAAAGGTTGTGTTTTCGTTTGGATAATGATTCTTTATGAAGTAATCCCGTGTTTTCTTTCGCCCTATGTTAATACACACATATAAAAATTTCTAATCTCTCTCTCCCCCCCCCCTCTCTCTCTCTCTCTCTCTCTCTCTCTCTCTCTCTCTCTCTCTCTCTCTCTCTCTCTCTCCGGCTGATCTGGTTTCCTCTACAACGAATCACCGACCTGCGATTTTTCAAGTTTGGAAACAGAGCGCTCGTTAGCGCAGGACTTTCATCACAAGTTGGAGAAATGAAAAGACTTCGAGAGTTGATGGAAGAACAATTTTCTTTCATAGAAAGATACTGAAGCAAATATCTTATTTGCTACTGGGTTTGGGAAGAGAGAGAGAGAGAGAGAGAGAGAGAGAGAGAGAGAGAGAGAGAGAGAGAGAGAGAGAGAGAGAGAGAGAGAGAGAGAGAGAGAGAAGCAGTAATACCTTAGCACAGGACAGTTTGAGAATTGCTAACGTATTTTAGCCCATTAAAAGTTGGATGTAATGTGATAAGACTCACAAAGCAATTTACGCACTTTACCTAGGCTTTTCCAGAAAGCTTCACTTTTCTTCTTCTTCTTCTTTTTCTTCTTCTTGTCATGACAAGTAGAGATCTTTGAGAATCTCATTTTTATCGGTATCCTAAAACCAATTTCACTTGCCTATTGGAAATATCCCTGCTTAGTTATCTGAGGGGCTGGATTTCGAGACCAGTTTCTTGTAATGACTGCAACTTCACCATCATTGTGAGCTAAGGATGGAGTATTTACGGGAGTCATCAGCAGCCATTGCCTGGCCAACCATAGTCTAGCCTGGGTGGAGAGAGGGCTTGGGTGCTGATCGTATGTACAGTCTATAAGGTTAGTCTCTAGGGCATTCTTCTTCCAGGGCGTTGTCACTGTCCCGTGCCTCTGTCATTCATGAGTGGCCTTCAAACGTATTATAACTAATTAGTTTACAATTTCTTTTGTTAGGTTTTCATACCTTTTGTGCTCATTATTAAGGTATTTCCCATAGATTTGGCGCTTCTAGTATCTTTCCTATGAAAAACATATTTATGCACTCATTAAGGCCTTACAAAAAGGCTTAGTTTTTCCAAATAGTTTTAAAAGGTCTGACTCTTTGACTTTCTTGCAATACTAATAATATTGATTTCGTGTTGAAATCTACTTTTCTTAGGCAGATATTTTAAGTATTTTTTCTCTGATTGTATATCATTACTATATTCCAACAGCTACACATTGCAAATTTGCATTAACATAAAATCATCTTAAAATATTATTATTTTTTCTACAAATATTGATTGTCTGTTATATAAATATTAGTGAATTATGAGTTTATTTGTGAAAGAAATTCTTTGGAATATTTGTATGAGTTTTATACGATGTTGTATTGAGCCCTATCATCATCATCATCATCATCATCATCAATATCACACACACTCTCTCTCTCTCTCTCTCTCTCTCCTCTCTTCTCTCTCTCTCTCTCTCTCTCTCTCTCTCTCTCTCGTCCAATATTCGAAATACTTAGGAAAAGTACACATTCAAGTTTCCATAGGTCAATACACACACACACACACACACACACACACACATATATATATATATATATATATATATATATATATATATATATATATATATATATATATATATATATATATATATATATATATATATATATTACATATATATATATATATATATATATATATATATATATATATATATATATATATATATATATATATACATATATATATATATATATATATATATAAAGTGTAATTTACAAAAAACGGCCTATACAACTTAGCAAAAGGATGATTAAATGATTGGTTTAATTTTCAACTCTAAAATCCTCCGTTTATTTGTAATCAACACTGTATTTTTTTCCTTTTGAAGTTTGTATCACAACAGTAATCTTTTTGCATCATAGATTTTTTTTGCTTTGATTCATTTGGTATTTTTTTTCTATTAATTTTATTTTCTAATCATTCTTAATTTTTTATTTTTGTGTTTCCTAGTGTTTCGTTGTGTTTCTTTATAGTCCTGAAAATATCGTTATATCGTTCACGAAACATGAACAATAAAGATGAGATCTTTCATTTTCTGAAATCCTCTGCTTTCTGAGAACAACATTTTACGACCCCCCCCCCCCTGGCTTTGTCCTCCTTCGCTGACGATCTTTTGAACGGTTCGAAAGTTTCATGACGTACAAGTTTTCTGATCGAGAATACAAACTGTTTTTATCTAATTCTTTCTCTCCCACCCAACCTGTGGAACCTGAAACGGCTGGGTAAAGTGAGGTACCCAATTCATTGATTAAATGAAAGTATTCCGATTTTGTAGGAATGTGTTCATCCGTTCCCGCTCGTGCTGGAAGACACTGAAATTTGGTACCATAGCCATGAGTCAATATAGCCATAGCCGAAAGCATTATGAGAGAGAGAGAGAGAGAGAGAGAGAGAGAGAGAGAGAGAGAGAGAGAGAGAGAGAGAGAGAGAGAGTTTTCAAATGAAGGTAATGTTTACTGATAGTCTCGTGTATAGGAAAAACTGTTTTAAAAGTACACTGTTAAAAACTTACATGAAAAACTGTAAAAATCTTGGAATAAATGTTGGCAGGCATTTGCCGTTTTAAAAATCGAATACATAGACGTTAAGGAGTGATATTACGGTCACCAACTCCTATAATATGATAACGTAGGGTGAAAATTACAATCACCTGCATATCTCAAAATATGGCTGAGAACTGCATTGTTTTACGGAGAATTTCCGTAAAAACAATGTTTTTTTTAACAATTTAGTATTTTAATATCTCATCAATTTTATGTGGAACTTCAGAAGTTCAAACTTGCAGTGAATGCTTTTTCTTCATGTTGAACAGGCTGATATGAGTCTGTCTTAATAGCTTTCATATGATATGTCTGTTTTAACGTTGCTCCTGTTCATAAGATATCTTATATTCACTCATTATTTCTCTCCTATATCTTATTTATTTTCTTATCTATTTTTCTCACTGGGCTACTTTCTCTTGTTGGAGCCCTTGGGCTTATAATATCCAGCTTTTCCAAATAAGCTTGTAGTTTAGCTAGTTAATAATAATAATAATAATAATAATAATAATAATAATAATAATAATAATGATATTAACTATAGTCAATTCTTATTAGTGAAGCAGATTGGCACCGACTCGCAGTGGTGCCGTTTTAGTTCGGAAAAGTTTCTTAATAGCTGATTGGTAGGACAAAAATACTTCCTACCAATCAGTTGTTAGGAAACATTACCGAGCTAAAAGGGCACCCCTGCGAGTAGGTGCAATTATGACACACTAAAAAGAATTGACTTTAGAGGGGCACTTAGTGGAACGCAGGCCTCCGCCGCGACAGTTTATTTCTCAACATATTGCTCGACCCTGATCTTGACCTTTAACCTTAACATTTATTAATAGGCGTGGATTTTAATACACTCAAATATGAATCAAATTTGAAGTCTCTGTGACAGGGGTGTCCGTACTTATGGCTGGTTACGTAAATTGGTCATTTAGCTTGACCATGACCTTAACCTTTGACCTTGTCCTTCCAAGATTTAATCACTTTTAGCTTTTTACATAACGGTTAATCCCTGAGAGTTTCATTACTCTACGAACAAATTGTGGCCAGGAAGTAGTTCACAAACAAACAAACACACACACAAACAGGCGGTAAAACATAATCTCCTTCCACCTTCGTTGACGGAGGTAATAATAATAATAATAAAGGGATTTTGAGAAAGGAAAAATCTATTTCTGGGGAGATACCTGTAACGCCTGGTGAAAAGAGTCCTTCCTTACCCTTTTCTGATATAAATACTTCCAAATATATCAGAGAAATTAAAGTATGGAATGCAGAGGTTACAACCCTCGCGCGAACACCCTGTGGGCGTCGTTTATTAAGCATGGGCGTGTGAAAACCACTATTCACAGGCTGTCTCCCATTTAGGTAATTCCTTCATCAAAGGGGAGGGCCGTAACAGAGGCCCTATCCACTTTACCTAAACTATCCTACCGACGCCCGATGCTAGCGCCATCTAGACTACATCCTTCTGTTGGACTTCGCAAGCGCCGTTTAGGCTATATAGATGTTTTTCTCTTATTGTAAAATACTGAATTTACTGAGATTGAACTCGTACATAATTCATCTTCATAGATTTTGTAATGAAAAAACAAAGAAAAGAAATTACTATTTCCAACGGAACTTTAAACTGTATTATGAAAACTTTTCGTATCAAGGGTATTGTATTATTATTTTAATATTTTATTTTTTCAACGAAAGAAAAGATAAGCTATAAGACACAAAGGCTTCTTTTTATAACAGAGTTACAGAAAATGAAATTACTTTTCTGTATCATATTAGATTGTCTTTCATGAAATATTTCTTATTGGGTTTTTCGAAAAGTAATTGACATTTTGTTGGAAGAAAAATCTATTAAATCAGAATATGTTTTTTATTAAGTGAAAATGGAAACATTTTTAATTTCTGATGCAAATGTGAAATATGAACTAAAATTTGTTCAAGGAGATCTGAGTCGAGAGTAAGTTATACTAATTCTAACAGCATCACCTCAATACTACACAGTATTCTAAAAGTTTTATTCCAGGTGTGACTAGATTGTGGAATGATACTGTAGCATTTACCGTACGAAAATTGATATTTTGTTAGGGTACATATATCACATTATTATTTTCTTTCACAAGTCTACAAATTTGCATCCGTTGCTTCTTTATTAGGACACACTAGTTTTTTTTTTCTTTGGCAAGCTACTGGTAGACTCTGAAAAAAAATATTTAAAGTTAATAATCCAGTGCATAAACAATTGGCATAAATATAAGAATAACTAATAGATTTTATGATCACACACACACACACACCCACGCACACACAAACACACACACACTTATATATATATATATATATATATATATATATATATATATATATATATATATATATATATATATATATATATATATGTATATATATATATATATATATATATATATATATATATATATATATATATATTATATATATATATATATATATATATATATATATATATATATATATATATATATATATTGTATTTATTTATTAAATTGCATTTCAGAACTGACCATTTAATGAGGAAAAATATTTTGTTTCGATCTCTTATAAATATTGATTCACGGTAACATCTTACCATTTGATTCTATGGTTGTGAATATTGGTTCTCCTTCTTCTTGTAACCCTAATTGTATGGTCTCATACTGTAATTCATGTTTTTGTAAATCATCTTTCAATTGGAAATGCTACAATCAACATCCTCATAAGAAGTAGTTGTAGTAGTAGCAGCAGTAGAAGAAGGGGTAGTAGTAGTAGCAGCAGTATTGATAACAAATGTAGGTCTAGCACTGAAATTAGTTTTAGTAGGACTAACACTTGTAGCAATACAACTAATATTATCCATAGTACTCGTTACTCTGGCATTACTGTACACTTCACTGCCAGTATCTTTTGGATAACCATCAGGAAATTCTGGAAATACAAATAATATGAAATGAAACAAATGTCTTATTATACTTTTTCATTTGGTTGCTAGAATCATAAGTATGTTATGCATAAATATATATAGAAAAACTACTAAACAAAATTTTTTTACCAATACCTGATTGAACATTTTCACTGAATTCAATATTTTCCTAATTTTCTTTAGAATTTTTCCTGGTCAGTTGATAGATGAACCATATAACCATAATACAACTATCAGTCTAACACTTTCACTGAAGATGAATTGAATATATATTTAGCATAATATAGCAAAATCTTCAAGGTCAATCAGTACCTACTAAAGGAATTCTTGTCAGTAAAAGCAAAACTGTAATGTCTACCAAAAGCATAGACCATTTACCAAGTTTCAAGGATGAAGTTCTTATCTCAGATAATCTATTCTCGAGAGCAGGAATGGTGCCTACAAGATTTACTATACTGAGATTATTGTGATGCACTTGCCATTTCAGAAAATCTAAACATATACAAACGGCGCATCAAATACTGCACATCGAATACACACCATATTCAAGGTTTTACAAATTGTTGTGTGGATTAGTCAGCAACCAGTTTGATGTATAATTTGATTGGCGGAGTAAATCTATTGAAATATCTGAAAATATGTATTTCGACAATAAGTGCACTATACAAAATATATGTATATAAATATATGAACAAAAATAAAGCACAAAAAATAATTTCATTAAAATATGTACTAAAATTATAATAATTATCAAAGACATACATACATTTATAAATAAATATATCCAAAAATTGCACATGGACAAAAATATAAATGGGATGAAACAAAGAATGCCATGAAGGAAAATGAAAGGTGAATACTGGCAAGTGGTTTCTATTTACTTTATTCTGCTAATAAATGAACCTGCCAAGACCGAGTCATTATCATTACCTTATGAAAAGTTGGGAGATAGCCCGTAAGATAATGAGAGCCGTACAAGGAGGCCAGGACGATAAGAAATAGAAATTCAAAGGATGTCCTGACAACAAGGCAGGGTCCAATCGACCAACTCCCGAGGATAATGTTCCACAGATGCAGGAAAGGGAAAGAGCAGACAACTAGGCTAAGGCTGCAGCTGAGGCGGGAGAGGGAATGGCCCATAGGCAACACATAGCCAGTGCTAGAAGAACTCAAGCTGACGAGACAGGAAGCAAGAACAGAAGGCGACACCTCTGACTAGATAGGCTAACCAGGCAAGGGAGTTAAGATTCCATAGCAAGAGGGATATAGCAGAGGAAGTGAGGCTGTAGACAGAGCAGGCACTTCTTAGGCGGCAGAGGAGGATCCCAAGGGGTATCAACTCTATGCCCAGATAGGGTTAGGCCAAAGGAAGAACTGTGCAGGCAAGCCTAGCCTACCAAGGGGCTAAGGGAAAGCTCAAAAACTCGGGTAAGACTACTTGACAAGAGGAAAATAGGTCCAGTTACAGTTAGGCTATGGCCTAACTAGTAACGGGAAGGGGCAGATAAAACACTCGAGGGGGTCTCTAAAGCAGCAGAGAGATTTTGACCAGGGGAGGAGAAAAGCTCACCTACTTAGGGCCTGGAAAGATAGCTTACAAGTAGGCACAGTAACAGACACAAGGATAAGGGAAGAAGCGGGTGGTGATGGGTGACTCAGAAAATGGTGAGGCAGCATGACAGGAGGGCCCAAAAGCAACATTAAAACAGCAATAGTGTTCCAAGGGGTCTGCCGTGAAAGAGCAAAGAGGATAAGTCCTCACAACCAGGCATAGCCTACCGAAGACTAAGAGAGAAGCCTAAGAAGGGTTAAGGAGACACGAGGGGGTCTACTAGTCAGCATCAGAACAGGGGGTTACGAGTTCCAATGGGTAAACATAAGTAGATACAGGGATCAGGATCCCAAGACCTGTGCTGCCTCGCCAAACATATAGGCTAAGTGGAAAGTGAAAACAGTCACGTTAGCACAACTGAAAACACTATTCAATTCCCTGAGGGACCTTCAAGAACACAGCTACTCGCCATGATAAATCGACAGCATGAGAAGATAGACAGCCTCACTCAACCAGAAAGGTTGGGTGGTAAGAAGAGATGGTGCATGATTGAAAAGTTACCAGGCATGGCTGCCGCTAGGTTAGGCTAGCTCAAGTCAATGCTGATAAAAAACACACAAGAAACACTAAGGAAGATGGGGGTATACCAAAAACATACCACACCTTAAACTAATAATGTAAAACATATTCCTACAGTAATATGAACTAAGTATCTAAGCATTTCTGAGTTATTTGGAAGCAGGATGTAATGGTGCCGACCGCATGCCGGCCTTGGAACAATAAAAGCAAGCAAACCAGATAAGGCGTTGGGTGGAGACATGGAATTCTCCAACACACGAAAAAGGGGTACTTAATTTAGTTGATGAGAAAGAAGTTTAATCATCCATGATCGGGAATCACTCAAAAAGCCAAAATAAAAAAAAGTCGGAAACTCTTCAAGCGATCGTCAGAGCTGGCGTCTGCGAAGGGGAATGGTTCAACAGGATACATGTTTGTTATAGCACATTAAGATCAGGAGTTGTAACGACTCTCTTGCCTGTGAATCCTACCGCTACCTTATCCTTCGAGACAAGGTTAACTCTATTCAGGGAAGGATAACCCTGTCTTGTTATGACCTCATCCCTGATTTATACACAAAATCTTTCGGGATATTCGCTCTGGAGGATAGAACTCCGTTGATACTTCTAAGGTGAAATATATTTGGTATATCGCACACAGAAATATCCTAAGTAGAAGCTGCCAATCAGGAAAGACTGACCATATATACATATGATCAGCGCCAAAGCCACCTCTCTACCCAAGGAAGGACCAGGGAGGGGCAGGCATTTGCTGCTAAAGGCTTAGCAGGTGGACCTATAGGCTCCAACACCCCACTCCCCCTCCCCACCTCACCACCTATCCTTAGCTCACAAGGATGCTGAGGTTGCAGACACCAAGGGAACTAATGAGTTTGAGCAGGAAATGAACCCGAGCCTGGCGATCACCAAGCAGGGATGTTTCCAATAGGCCACCACAACAGCAGCTATTTTTACGGCAGCCTATATTGAATATCATTAAAACTACTATTTTCTCTTTTTCCTTATTCCCAGCAGTTTTCCTTTCCATTCGTCTTCAATATTTCCTGGAATGGCTTAGGTACTCCCACTCCAGAAGTTTACCATTGATATTCCAATGGGAGTATTCCTGTCACTCCTCTATTTCTTTAGTACGTTCAACTACATATCTGAGTAGAACTAATCTACGTATATATATATATATATATATATATATATATATATATATATATATATATATATATATATATATATATATATATATATATATATATATATAGCAATTTGTGCATTCTAAATAGCAATTTGTAAATTAAAGATATATATCTGAAACTGTTTTCTTCCAATATTCTATATTTTTTCTTTTTTTACACTTCGAAAACAATGTTCTTGATTTCTCAGCACACAATTTTGAATGCAAAGAAAGAACTATTTCAATGTAAATAACATTAAATTTTTTACCTTTAGTAATCGCCTATAGAATCAGTGTCAACATGTTTGTCTCTTGTGATCCATTGAACATCCAATCAACTAACTTCAGCTGAATGAAAAACCGTTTTGTTTGTTTCAATCAGACGAGTTTCTTCTACTGGAAAAGGTGGGGAAATCAGGTAACCTCATTCTCTCCAATATAAAAAGGATCAGAGTAAAGAAATCACTCCTTCCCTAAACAGATTTTTATTTTTATATGAAACAATTGCAGCTGTTTCTAGCCCAATGCAGGACAAAGGCCTCAGACGTGTCCTTATTCATATCTTGGGTTTGACCGTTGGACTATTGGAAACGTCCTTGCCTTGTGATCTACCGGACTGGGGTTTGTGTCCCGCTAAGTCTCGACACTTTCTTGTAGTGTCTGTAAGATCAACATCCCTTGTGGGCTAAGGAGGAGGGCGGGTTTAGGCGAGACTATCGGTATACATGCTAAGTCACCACAAGCCATTGCCTGACCCTCCCTGGTCCTAACTTGGGTGGAGATGGAGTTTGGCCACTGATCATTTGTATATATGGTCGGTCTCTAGGGAATTGTCATTGTCACTTTCCTCTGTCATTTATTAGTTGCCTTTAAACCTTTGAACGATAGCCAATATGCATTGGTGATAGTGGGAGATTTTTTTTCTGATCGCTCACTGCAAATCAGTCTAGCAAAGGTGACTCAAAAAGGACACAGATATGAATATACCACGTCTAAATATTTTCCATGACAGAGGGTGGCTCGAGAAGAAAATGAAACACACTGGTCACTGCCATATTCATGATTCTGTCTTTCGAAAAATTATGGATCGATGGTTTAGGAAAGAAATGTTGTGTCCAGACACAGGCAGTCCTGGCAAACCATGGCAGTGCATCATGTAACACCGTTACTGCGCGGTGAGTTACCAGAGGGACTCTCCACTCAGTAATGGTGTGATAGGGTGCAATTCCTCATATATACATTATGAGTGTATGTGACCCGTCAAGAAGGACGGCTAAATATTTCGATAGAGATGCACACACGCACACACGCAGGCAGACTCGTCCTTTTATAACCCACTCCCCCTTTTCTAACCACAACATGATAGTTTAGATATTTTGTGTGAGATTGTTGTTTTCTGAGTGGTTGACTTTCAGTATGAAAGGAATATATATATATATATATATATATATATATATATATATATATATATATATATATATATATATATATATATATATATATATATATATATATATATATATATATATATATATATATATATATATATATATATACAGAGAGAGAGAGAGAGAGAGAGAGAGAGAGAGAGAGAGAGAGAGAGAGAGAGAGAGAGAGAGAGAGAGAGAGAGAGGGCTTTATTATCAAGTCTACTAAAGCTATTGTAGATTGTTTTATGGTCATACCATGACTCATGTCTATAGAGTAACACTGATCTCACTAAACTGACATATAATCTGATTTTATATGAAATTTTAGGCGATTTGATTTACAAATTTTACTAAACCAAGCCATAGTCTGATTTGCTCTTTTCAATGTTTCATTAAACTCTAATTCTAAAGACCATGTATTGGAGATCATTGTTCCTAAATAATTAAATGATTCTACCTCATTAAATCTTGCTTCTTCCATTGATATTTCATCTTACATTGCATACTCCGTTCTCATCAACTCTGTATTTCTTCTATTTAGCTTCAGCCCCACCTCGTGTGCTGTTTCATGCATTCTGGTAAGCAAGCATTGCAAATCCTGCGGCGTTCTTCTAAGAGGGACAGCATCATCAACATACTCTAGTTCTACTAAATTCCTATCACCAACCCAGTCCAATCCTTCTTCACCATCTCTGACTGTTCTAAACATTGCAAAGTCTATGAGGAGAGATAACGACATAGGTGACAACATATTCCCTTGGAATACTCCGATGTTCACTGGAAACTCACTTGATAACACTCCATTAATATTAACTTTTCACTTGCTATGCTTAAGAACAGACTTGATTTACATATTTAGTAGGAATTGCATAATAACGGAGGATTCTCCACAAAATTGGACGGTGCACACTATCAAAGGCTTTTTCATTGTCTAAAAATACCATCAAAAGGAGATTTTTATATACAAAGCATTGATGTACAACATGACTTAAAATAAAAATTTGGTCAGTGCAACTGCTACGTTTTCTAAATCCAGCTTGTTCATCTCTCAGCTTTTCATCACTCTTTCTCTCCAGTCTCGTAAGAATAAGCACACCATATATTTGCATAACAACTGACGTAATTTTTATGCCTCTGTAATTATTCAAATAAGACAGATCTCCCTCTTTAGCTATTTTCACCAACACTCCTAACTTCCATTCATCAGGTTTTGCCTCTTCATGCCACACTCTACAAAATAATCTTGTAAGTAGTCTGGGAGTCATTTCATTTTCGGCCGGTATCATCTCGGTAGTTATTCCATCGTATCCAGGGGCTTTCCATCTCTTAAGTTCTTTGAGCCTAGCTTCGACCTCGAACACACTAAATTCATTCATGGGGACATCAAGGTCTTCATCAGCTTCAAGTATCTCAATCAAATTATTCCCTTCATATGACCGATTCATAACCTCATTACAGTGTTCCATCCAACTATGTCTTACTCCATCTTCTGTTGCTATAACAGAGCCATCTCTCTTTTTGATGGGTATATGCTTCTTCTTCTTTGCCACAGTCGAGATTTTATTAATAATTATATGAGCAATTATCACACCATAGCCCCCTCCTGTACTTTACAGGCTAAATACTCTCTCCAGTCATTCCTGGCTTTTCTTTTGACCTCGCTGTCAATACCGGAATACTTAGCATGATCTATCTTGTAATAATCATTAATTCCTTGAAAACTTTCAACAATCTATTTCTGTCCTGGTCTCCTTTTTATAATATCCCAAGTATCATTTGATATCCATGGCTTTCTCCTTGTAATTGTTTGTCCCAAGACTTCACTACCAACTGACTGATATATGTTCTTAATATCACACCATCCTTCATTAATTGTTTGTTCTTCGTATCTCAAAAGTCTTTAATACTGCAAATCGATTCCTACATTCAATTGTAAATGCTTAGTTGTATCAAACCTAGGTATTCTATCTATCTTTCTGATGGGTGCTTTCAGTTTTAATTTCAGTGTGGCAATGAGGAGCTGGTGATCACTACCAATATCTGAACCTCTATAGCTTCTTACATTTCTCAGAGTCCTCCTTCTCTCTTTAGTAATGGAAATGTGACCTATCTTATTTTTTTTATTAGCCACATGGTGAAGTCCATGTATGCTTGTGGAGGTTCTTATGTCGGAACAGAGTACCTCCAATGGCAAGATTGTTTGCTGAACAGAAATTCTTGAAATTTGCTCCATTTTCACTTGCAAACTTCGCTAAGACCCTCAACACCCATCACATTCTCTATCCCCTAATGATTTTGTCCAACTTTAGCATTGAAGTCCCCAATCACAATTTTCATATCTCTCTCAGGGATCTCATCTATTATCATCAGCAGTTCTTCATAGTATTCATATTTCCTTTCTTAAAGAGAATCATTTGTTGGAAAAGCAAACTATAATACTCATATTGCACTGCTTTGATTTGAACTTTGATAATAATAATAATAATAATAATAATAATAATAATAATAATAATAATAATAATAATAATAATA
>NC_090756.1:53580529-53600776 GCF_036898095.1 Palaemon carinicauda
ATAATAATAATAATAATAATAATAATACTAAGAAGAAGAAGAAGAAGAAGAAGAAGAAGAAGAAGAAGATATTACGCTACGAATAAAATTTATTATTTGGATTTATAACTATAATAATAATAATAATAATAATAATAATAATAATAATAATAATAATAATAATAATAATAATAATAATAATAATACACAACGAAGCAAATTTACTACTTGAATTTCTATTACTTATTTCCAAACAATCTATCAGAAATTTAGACCCGATAACATCCAAAATCTTAGATAATCAAATTACTCTATAATTTACAGGAAATTCAAAGTAAACAAACACATAGATGTTTGTTTACATCTTCCCCGACCATTTACTCTACGATGATACTCCCTGATTCATAGAATTCCATTTCCCTGCCGTTTCATAACCTTATATCGAAGAAGGAAAATGTAGAGAGACGTAGCAGGCTATTGTCACCATCAAAATCTGTACTAATATCTTTACTGTACTTTACTATCTGCCATTACTGTGTGCCAATACTATCTGCCATTACTGTCTGACATTACTGTCTGACATTGCCATTACTCTCCTTTATTCTTCTCCGGCATTACTGTCTGCCATTACTATCCACCATTACTGTCTGCAATTATTATCCGCCATTACCGTCTGCCATTACTGTCCCACATTAATGTCTGCCATTACTGTCTGCCATTACTATCCGTCATTACTCTTCGCCATTACTGTCCGTCATTACTGTTCATCATTACTGTTCGCCATTACTGCCCGCCATTACTATCAGCCATTACTGTCTGCCATTACTGTCCACTATTACTCTCCGTCACTACTGTTCACCATTACTGTCCGCCATTACTATCTGCCATTACTGTTCGCCATTATTATCCGCCATTACTGTCTGCCATTACTATCCTCCATTAATGTGTGCCATTACTCGCCTCCATTACTGTCTGCCATTACTCTCTGCCATCACTGTCTGCTATTATTCTCCTCCATCACTGTCAGCCAGTACTCTCCACCATTCCTGTCAGCCATTACTCTCAGACTCTCTGCTATTACTTTCCTCCATTATTCTCCATCATTACTCTCCGCCATTGTTCTCCGTCATTACTCTCCGCCAATACTCTCCATCATTACTCTCCACCATTAATCTCCATTATCTCTCCATCATTACTCCCTACCATTAATCTTCGTCATTACTCTCTGCCATTACTCTCCACCATTACTCTCCTCCATTATTCTCCGTCATTACTATCCATCATTACTCTCTGCCGTTGCTGCCTGCCATTACTCTCCACCAAATACTCTCCGTCATTACTGTTCACCATTACTGTCCGTCATTACTGTCTGCCATTACTCTTTGACTCTCAGCTATTTCTCCCCAACTCTCAGCCATTACTGTCCACCATTACTCTCTGAATATCTGCCATTACTGTCCGCCATTACTCCCCTAAAAATATAAAAAAAGAGCCAAAGGAATAATGTATAAAAAACTTTTACCAAATGGAACTGCACAAGCTAAGTGGTTCAACAGAGAAATAGCTAATGCAATAAGAAGTAGAAAGGGTAAACATAAATTAATTGGTTCACAGTCTTCAATTTATGAAATTTCCCAGCACAAGAAGTTAAGCCAAAGAGTGGATAAACTAGTTAGAAAGACCAATATCAATGGAGAGAAAAGAGTGGCTTCAGCTAGTAAAGAAAACCCAAAAGAATTCTTTTGCATATGTAAACAGTAGAAAACCAATCAAAAACAACATTAGCCCATTAAGAGACTCGGAGGGTAATCTTATAACAAATGATTTGGGAAAAGCTGAACTAATGAATGCATGTTTCACAACTGTAATCACTAGGGAAGAATCAATGACCCTCCCCGAACCAGCTACTAAATATGAAGGGCCACAACCACTAAATAGAATCACTTTTACAATGGATGATGTCAAAAGGAAAATAAAAGGACTCAGCAAGTCTAAAGCACCAGGTCCAGATGATATTAATACAAGAGAGACTATAGAATTAGAAGAAGATTTAACCCTGCATTTTTACAAAATGTTCAGAAAGACAGCTAACTAAAGAAATGTACCACAAGGATGGAAACTAGGCAATTTGCCTCCAATCTACAAGAAGGGGCAAAAGAAGAACCTGACAACTACAGACCAGTATGTCTAACTTCAGTGGCTTGCAAAATTTTTTATCCGATTATAGTAGATTCAATAGTAGACCATGTATAGAAAAACAATCTTTTGATAGACAGCCAACATGGTTTTAGACAAAAGAGATCATGTGTGACAAATCTTTTGGAATTTTTCCACATGTTTATCATTTATGACAAAAGCAGGGCAACAGACATTATATACCTAGACTTTCAAAAGACTTTTGATACAGTTCCTCATAAATGAAATAATGATTAAAATTAGAGCACTAGACATCATTGACGAGCCAGCTGAATTGATCGAACGTTGGCTAACGCACAGAAAACAGAGTTGTAATCAATGGAGAAGCTTCAGAGTGGCCAGCTGTTACAAGCGAAGTACCTCAAGGCTCTGTTCTTGGACCATTGCTATTTCTGATCTTCATTAACGACATAGATTTAGGATTAACTAGTAGAACAGCCCAATTTGCTGATACTAGAAAAGAGGATGCAATGAAGCTAGGAGAATGATCCATAAAATAGAAAATGTCTTTCAACTGTGGGAAATGTAACGTCATGTACATAGATTACAGTAACACACAGTCAGATTACTCACTGCTGGGTAATGAAATAGAAAGTATGGACCAGAAGGAAGATCTTGGTACTTATCAGGAAGGATTTAAAGTTCATCAAACAGAGCATAAAGGCTGAAAAGAAAGCAGAGAAACTAATAAGTTACCTAAAGAGACAATTCTTATACAGAAGCAAAGACATTGAACTACAGCTGTACACATCAATAGTGAGACCCCATCTAGAATACGGAGTTCAATTCTGGGTTCCGAGCATTCAGAAGGATATAGATAGACTGGAAGCAGTACAAGCTATGGTCACCAAACAAGATCCAACACTAATGCAATTTGGATATGGACGCAGGATGGAACGTTTGAACTTATTTGATCTATATACTCGACGAATAAGGAGACAGTTAATCGAGGTAATCAAAATTATCAAAGGAAAAACAAATGTAGATTACAACAATCTATTCACGCTTAGCACAAATCACTCCAGAGGTAATGGATACAAACTGGGATTGAAAAGATACACCATCCTTCAATATGGAGATTTCTTTACATACAAAATAGCAAATACTTAGAATACACGTCCAGCGGATGTAGTTAACAGTAACACGGTAAACGAGTTCAAGAATAAGTTAAGACAAGATCATAAAACTTTCTAAATGCTTAAACTAAATCGCTCTACCAAAGAGCAAATAGAGTCTCCACGGATGGAATAAACGGTCTTTGAGACATCCAAAATCCCTATAACTCTCTGCCATTACTGTCCGCCATTACTGGAAGAGATTCCGGAGACAATCAAATGAAAAGGAGGGCCACAATTTGTTTTAGGAATCAGTTCATTGGTAATTTCCATGAGAGTGCACAAAAATCCTTATGAGGAAAGAACATGGAAGTCAATAGAATCCTTTGGTGAAGAGTCCTTACTAGGTTCATGATAGATCTCCATATTCGAAACTGATCTATTTCTTAAGAAGCACAATGTCCCTCATGAAACAAAGTTTGTCTCACACAATTTTCACATTATATTTAACACCAAAAAACAAAACTGTTCACCTTAACGGAGTTTCTATTCCTTGCAACAAGAGGAATAAAACTTCGCTTTACCCTAATGGCCGTTTCTTGTAAGAAAGCCACTGGAAGAAAAAAGGAGTGAGATGAGGTTCTCTAAACGTTTTTCGAATGGTGGAAATTTTCAACGTTTCTTTCTTTGGGATTAATGATAAAGAACTTGGTACTTGATCTATGATTAATAAAGAATATTCCTTGAATATCTTATTACAGTAATATGAAATATATTGAATTCAACTTAGATATCATATTATACCTAGTCTTTGGGGGAAAAATCACCAATGATTTAATGATGAAGAGAGAAAAAATTAATCTCTCTCTCTCTCTCTCTCTCTCTCTCTCTCTCTCTCTCTCTCTCTCTCTCTCTCTCTCTCTCTCTCTCTCTCCTAATAAAGAGAAATATATCATTTCTTACATCCAGTAACTTTAGAGAAAGTAGCAGAATTCTTTTCTACCGCATTTATTGCAATTCCTGCAAGATCTGTTTTCTCCTCTTTTGCGGTCAGTCTCAAATTTACTCGTGTTCGTGCACCATTTGCAAGGAGTCGTAAACGTGTTATATAAGGTTAACACCTAGAGGAATATTCTTTTTATATTTTATATATCTATATATTTATATTTTATATCTTTTATCTTTTTATGTTTGTTCCTTTATTAGCCATCATTTTTTTTTTCTCTTCGCATTCTCTTTTACTTTTGGGAATAATAATAATAATAATAATAATAATAATAATAATAATAATAATAATAATAATAATAATAATAATAATAATAATAATAATAATAATAATAATAATAATAATAATAATAAGTAGATCAAACTAATTTTCAAACTAAGTCTTGATTGTGGACCATTTTTTAAATGTATCATTACCTCCAAATCATATAATTCACACAAACTATTGTTATCATCTTAGATGATAAGGCACTCTGTCTAAAATCTTTATCCTTATGGACTTTTATAATAACAAGATCCAGTAAAAATGGGACGTAAAATATATCCTATATCCCACTTACACTGAAAGCTCTTGTATCCTTATGTCTCTTTAAAGTGGGTTACACTTGGTCTCTACAATTCATCCCTTTAATTGGTTTATCCTAAGTTACATTTATAATTGGGGTGTTTTTATTTATATTTTTATCTTATTTAATAATCTCTCTCTCTCTCTCTCTCTCTCTCTCTCTCTCTCTCTCTCTCTCTCTCTCTCTCTCTCTGCTTAAATGTTGAAAAACTTTGATTCAGTGTAATAATAATCACATATTATTATTATTATTATTATTATTATTATTACTTGCAAAGTTACAATCTTAGTTGGAGTATCAGGATGTTATAAGCCCCAGGGCTCCAACAGGGATAATAGCCCAGTGAGGAAAAAAAATGCGGAAATAAATAAACTACAAGAGAAATAATGAAAAATTAAAATAAAATATTTTAAGAACAGTAAAAAACATTGAAATAATTCTTTCATTTATAAACTATAATCTTCTTTTTATCAAACAAGAGGAAGAGAAATAAGAATTAATAGTGTACTTGAGTGTACTGTACCCTAAAGCAAGCGAACTCTACCCTAAGACACTAGAAGACCATGGTACAGAGTCTATGGTACTACCAAGACTCGAGAACAATGGTTTGATTTCGGAGTGTCCTTCCCCTAGAAGAGCTGGTTACCATAGCTAAAGAGTCTCTTCTACCCTTACCATGAGGAAAGTAGCTATTGAACTATTACAGTGCAGTAGTTAACCCCTTGAACGAAGAAGAATTGTTTGGTAACCTCAATGTTTTCAGGTTTATGAGGAAAGAGGAGAATGTGTAAAGAGTAGGCCAGACTATTCGGTGTATGAGTAGGGAAGGGGAAAATGAGCCGTAAAAGTTGGCCAGTCAAAGAAACCAATAACTCTCTAGCAGTAGTATCTCAACAGGTGGTTGGTGTCGTAGCCAACCTACTACCTATGTTACTAAAAGTAGCTCTTAACAGACACATATTAGAAACAACTTGGAACAATCTAAGTTGCATAATGTACTACCTTGAATAAGAAATACCAGAATTCTTCAGTGGCTGATCCAAATAGGAAATTGGCTGGATTTTAATTTCGCACAATCCTAATTCTGCCACAGTGACAAAGCTTTTTGAAAGTATTCATCTTTAGAGGCATAGGAGACATTCTTCATAATTTTAAATTACAAATCATTTCTTTTATATTCAAATAGATAATGAAATTGCTCTTCACTTTAAAGAGATTGTTGAAGATTTTCCCTCTTAAAACTCAGTAAAAGCTAGAAAAGCATTCTGAGAGTGGAGACCTGAACTACGGCAGCTTATTTTTCGAAACTATCTTACCTTTCCCAGAATCATTTTCGGTTGACATTTTGCTCGACCTTGACCTCTTGACCTTTGAGCTAGGACTTTCAAAATTGAATTACTTCCACGTCTCAACATAACAATTAATCCCTGGAAGTTTCACTACTAAATGAGTTAAATTGTGACCAGGAAATTGTTCACGACCAAACAGACAAACGGACAAATGGGTGAAGGCATAACCTCCTTCCAACTTCTTCGGCAGAGGTAATAAAATGCTCGAAAAAACAGTAAATGAAAAGATGGTTGAAAGCGCTCATGGTGTCCAATCATAACATGGTGGAGGCTCTTATTTTTTAATTTTTTTTTTTTTCATAAGATATTTTAAGTTTTCATAAAACTATCAAGAGGTTGATTTCCTTTGATAGAAAATGAAATGTTCGGCAGAAATAATTATCGTATCCTACTCTTCCTCGAGTCGATCTGTTATAAATGATTAAATGATGTCCCTTGGGTATTTCCATTATGTATCTCTTGTTATACTAGACAAGGCAAAATACCTGAATGATTTTTCTAAATATAATGATGGATGGCAAATCTTTATTTTTCTTTCATCATTTAATCTTCACTGATATTTTCTTTAATTTCAAAGTATATAATTTATTTAGAAAATTAATCATTCTTAGCAAGAGAATTCGATTTTATTTTCTCATCTTGGGTTATTATAGTCTTGTATTTTCTTAACTTGAGTTATTATAGTCTAGTATTTTTTTTTTGAGTTACTATTGTCATAAAAGTTACAATCTAATCTATCAACAATGTATAAATTAATACTAACTCATTTCAAATTCAAATACGCTGCGAAAACCACATAACAGCCGGCAAAGATAACATCAACCATGATTGAAATAATCTCTCATTAATAACTGATTAGTATAAATCATGAAAATTCATTTCACAGAAGTCAGCCATATAATGGTGATATATGTTACTGACTTTGACATTTATTGGAACGCAACTTTTAATTTGAATCCACATCAAATGATTATGAAAATGGTATTCCCAGGCAAATAAATTGAGCTTAATGAAAGTACCTGGCATTTATGATTGAGATGCCACATACCACTATGCATATTATGTCATCGTTGCAAAAATAAATGAATGAATTGAAAATATATCAATATTGCAATAGAAAAATAAAATATGTTTTATCTTATTATAATTCGCTTTTTATTTAATCATAGTAAAATATAAACAAAAGGAAATATTATAACGTTATTTTTAGGGAAATAAATTGAGCTTGAAAGTGGTACCTGGCATTTACGAATGAGCTGCCACATACCACTGTATGTTTCATTGTTGCAAAAATTGATGGATGAATTTGCAATCTGTCGATACTAAGACAAATAAATAGATAGAGATATATCTTTTTAATTTAATATAAATAGATGTATCCTTTTTTAATTCAATATAAACAGGGTTTTGTTTATTCATAGTAAAATTATATATAAAAGTAAATCTTATTCAAAAACGCTTGTTTTGTCTGAAAAACTTTCTGTAATATCAAATTATCCGCTTTTCTGTACTCATTTACTTTCTATTGCATTTTCTATATTCTATATAATAATTGAAAGACACAGGAAAATACAAGAATATATTTGTAGACTAGTTTTTATAGTCTAAAATAGAGAAAAAAAAATTCAAATTGGAAAAGATGGCAGAATACTGATATTGGTCCGTCGATGGAACACCTCTAGGAAAGAGGTCTCTATGCCTCTGAAATAACAATGACAAAGGAGAAAAAAGTAATCAAAAAGATAATTAAGTCTTTTTACTTATTCAAAGGATGCCAATTCAGGAAGTGGGGAGATAATTATAATGTATAGTATTGAACAAAGGATTATTTTTACTACTAAAGGAAAATATTTCTCCTTTTTAGATTACCTAAAGTAAAGAATTTTTATGATTCGTTTTTGAAGATATATATTAATATATCTTCATTGGTATTTGCCTTGATATTTCATAGGAATTTTAAGGTTCGTTATTTGTTTAGTTTCTTTTCTGAATAGGACTTCTTTTTCATTTGCATTTATATATTTCATATCTCTCTGTCGTCATAGTTTTTCACTTAATTTTGTTCATATATTTCCAGATTCACAAACACTTTACATTAGTTTATTTGTTAAAGCATTCAAATTTTTTATGTGTTTCCCTAACTCTAGTGATATACAAAATTTAGACGTTAATAAGAGCTGCTCTAAAAGAATTATGACATTTGGAAAATCATATCTTGAATAATCTAATTGGAAAGTTCAAAAATTGCATAAAAAATTTCTGTGTTGAACAGTCTCAATGTCCCTTTTTATACTTTATTTATGAAATATCTGCTTTGATGTTGTTACTGTTCTTAAAATGTTTTATTTAAATTTTTCATTATTTCTCCAGTAGTTTATCTATTTCCTCATTCCCTTTTCTCAAAGAGCTATTTTTTCCATGTTGGAGCCCTATGGCTTATAGCATCCTGCTTTTCCAACTAGGGATGTAGCTAATAATAATAATAATAATAATAATAATAATAATAATAATAATAATAATAATAATAATAATAATAATAATAATAATAATAATAATAATGAAAATTGCCTTTCACTGTCTGAAAATTAGAGAAAAATTATCGTATCTTAATTTCGTGAAATGTTTGGTCCCAATGACTTAGAATACAAAAAAAAAAAAAAAAATTGACCTGTAGGCCTATTTGGTATACATTCGTCCTAATTACCATAATACAAAAATTCTGAATTAAGACAGGTGTTACAATTAATCCTTTAAGAAGAATTTGATGACCTTTACTCAGAGAAAGAGGTAAAAATAAACTGCTTGAAAAACATGGTACACAAAGTGCTTTCAAAAGAATTCATGAATATTCATTGTTACTCTTATAAAACTCAAACAATTAATAAAGAAATTTTTCTTTTAGTAACCTTTAAATATTGATAACCCATTTATTTACTCATAAATTGACATTGCATACTTTTGTTTACTGATCTGTATAGATAAGTGCTTTATTAAAACACAACAGAGCGAATAGTTTATTAAAGAGATCTTTATGTAACTAAATCGTTGATAAATCTTTTATTGCAGCTGACGGAGTTTATCAATAAGTAATTACCTAGAAACATTAGAGGAAAAGAATCTAGTAAAATTTCAATAACTGGAATGACTGATTATTTTGAGCATAATTAATATTTCGATATCATATTGGTTTGTGTTTATATTTTTTTTTAGATTGTAAATAACTCCTTCACTAAATTATTGTATATACTAAAATGCTAAAAGGCATCAAGGTATATATTCTCGCTGGAATTATTCAGACAGCTTATAGTCGCCGCAAAGATTCCGGGCGAAGTAAACACCATCCCTTGATGACGTCATAGCCAATCATGTTGTTTCCCACCTTAGCCTAGCAGCGGTCACAATACATCCCCTCACAAATTCCAACCTATACTAACTCGATCCCAATCACTTTAACGGGATATGTTATGATCGCTGTTAACGAGGGAGACAAGATGATTGGCTAATGACGTCATCAGGGGGCGGAACTTATTTCTCTTGGAATCTCTGAGGCGACTATAGTTCGAATCCAATATAGGAAGGAGTCTACTTAGTCCGTCTTTGAAGCAGAAAGGGATTAAAAATGTTTATCATTAAGAAAAGGGAGGAGTTTTATCAGCATAATGAGTTAAGCTCGACTCTGAGAGAACTGGCCTTGACCAACCTGAAAAAAAATGAAGGTATTGGATCCTCCAATGAACCAATAATAACTTGATCATCAGTAATCTCTATTGAAGTTAGACGACCAATTATATTTCCATATAGAAAAATTAAGAATTCTATGAAAAGGGACTTTCCAGGAGGTATTGAATTCCACAGTGGTTGAGTGGATCCCCTTTCAGATAAGCAGATCAAAATTATGTCAGTTCGTGATTAGTGATGCGAACGTCTATCTCGTATTCTATAATACAAAAATTCAAGATGGATAAAAAATATCAATTTGCTCACAGAATTTCTTTTCCTCTTTCTCCTTTCTCTTGATAGAATGGAGTTTGATAGATAGATAAAAAAGAAATCCCAGATAAGCTTAACTCTTCCAAATGATTCGAGAGAAGAAGGAAAGAGATGATCATGTGCAATAGATAGTCAGAATTCCCATATATGTATCTCTTATCTTTGTTTTGTTGAAGAAAATAAAAAGTTGTTCGTCTAACTTAGGCAAAAAAAGCAAATTTCTCAATAAAGGTTGGAAGAGAAAATGCTTGAAAAGTTATAGAAAAAAAATCGGAAATGAAATAAAAGTTTTCATAGTTTTTATAGCTTATATATGAAAGCTATATTTTAATGCTGCTACTTGTTTTTGAAAATATTTTATCACTCCTCTTGTAGTTTATTTGTTTATTTGTTTCCTTTCCTGACTGCGCGATTTTTCCTTGTTAGAGCCCTACTTTTCCAACTATGATATAGCTTAGCTAATGATAAATAATAAATATGAGATAATAAATAATAAATAATAACAATAATAATAATAATAATAATAATAATAATAATAATAATAATAATTATACTAATGATAATAATGATAAAATAATAATAAGAGAACAATAATAATAATAACAGCAACAACAACAACAACAACAATAAGAACAACAACAATAATAATAATAATAATAATAATAATAATAATAATAATAATAATAATAATAATAATAATAAAAATAATAATAGTTTTGTTGAAAATAATGGCTGCCCCAGTTGCATTGATCTTATACTCCGTGTTCTCGATGGCTCTAATTATCTACTTCTCAGGACCGGTGCATACATCCAGTAACTGAGCAAAATTCTTCTTTCAAGGTGGGTAGTCAAAGTCAGGAATAATTGCCTAGTCAAGGTTTTAATGTAAAATTCACAAATCAGGTAACATTTACAATTCCTGTAAAAGAATACAGAGAACAAGCTACGCGTTTCAGGAGTCCTGTCTCCCTTCCTCAGGCTTGAGTGTTGAAACGATGTTGTTGTTGTTTGTGAAGATTGCCTGGCCCTTTTGGCCAGACACGGGTTTTTGCAATCTTGCAGCCCGTAGGTGTTTGGATAGGATATATTGGGATAGGTAGCTGAGTAGGGGATATTCTGCAACATTTATTTTAGGGTATTGGGATAGGTTTTGGGTGGTGATGGGATGTTTGAAAAGGAGTGATTGACTGTGGAATATCTTCATATGAGCCCAGTGGCTCCAGTCTGAGTTAGAGAGAAAGAGTTATAGTAGCAAGTCCCGATAAGTAGGACAGCTCGGGAAAAAGTTGAAAGTTTGTAGTCAGAGAGGTTGATATAGGTGAAGTGAAAAACTTCATAGTGGTTTAAGCTTGAGTGTGATATAGAGGGATAGTGTGAGATTTTAGCTGAGTAGGAGAGAGCTGAAGGGGAGGAGTTATAGCAGTTTTAGTGGTAGAGATAGGGTGGAATATAAAATGCCTGTACCTGTGAATGAAAAAAAAAAACCTAAAAAACCTAAAAATAAGGATTATTTTTGAGACAACCAAAGGGAGATGAAGATGTAGATGGCAACACAGGCCGCAGTGCGACAACGGGTTGCCATCTGAAGAGAGAAGAATGTGTTGGAGGTTAATGAGACCCCGCCGATCCCTGCCCCACCCCCCGACAGACAACGCAGGCCGCTGTACGACAACTGGCTGCCAGCCGAGAGGAGGGGAAGATGTGCTGGAAGTCTAAAAGGACCGCTGACGACCCTGGCCACACCCCCAGACAGGGCTGCCAGTCCAGAGGAAAGGAGGATAAGGCCGCAGCCACCAGCAATCCCCAGCTCCCAGCACAGAATTGTAGAGATGATAAGGTTTCTCTTTTAATTGGCGCTTAGATTTTACGTTGACATTGTGACAACGTTATCTCGGTGGAGGGTAACTCCAAAGAAATGGAAAGAGGGTATTGTGATTGTCAATAATGTGCTTGACAATTTCTGTTGCAGTAGCAGGAGTATTGGCATTAAGATCCTGCCAAAGTATGCTTGTTTCCTGACATTGCTGTAGATATTGCTGTAAAGGTTCTTCTGTGTCCTGATTGGTCTATGCTGTGCTGCAGGGTCTTGGCCGTTATCTAAGTTGATCTACCAGTTACATAGATATCCCAGTCGTAGTCTGCAAATAATTACTGCGTCCTGGCGAGGTGTTTGTCTTGCAATTGGGTGTGGTAGTATGTTTGTAGCTTCAATGTACCACTTTGCAGATCTTGAGCCATCAAAGAAGGCTCTTCTAACTTCACCAGTCTTTTGAATGTTACAGTAGGTAGCAATTTTATTTTGAATGGTTTTTAATGACTGTTGCAGAGTAATGCTGATAGTTTGGCACATTAACCCTGGATAGGTACGCTCCTCGGACACCCCTTTAAGGGTATACTCAGACGCGAACGACCCCGACGCCAAAAAAAAATCTTGAAAAATCAGTTTTTGCAGTAACCTTTTTTTTTTCTTTTGCCAAAAAAAACTTCAATGAATGCTTAAAACAACTGTAAAGATAAATACTACTCATCTGCAGAAAAACTATTTATTATAAATATTTTAAAAAATTAAGTAGAAAAAAAAAGACCTGACATAAAAATTCATAAAAAAAGTTTATACATATATACACAAATCCTTTTAGGATTTGATTCTTGAATGTTTAGGACACATCTTGATGTATTTTGGATGAAGTCAGACCCATGGAGGTGAAGATCTGAAATGAGAAAAAAAGGGTAACTTTTTTTGGCCTAAAAAATTTGTCCAAATTTCATGAATTTTTTTGGGTACCCAAATGAAATAGGAAGTGGCTAATTTTTTTAGGGAATAAACATATGTTATCCTAAAATAGAAATATGTAAAAAAATCTTCATTATTTTGTAAATTACATTTATATCAGGGGCCATATCTAAAGGTAATTTTTTGAGTACTTAGAAATTTCGTAAAAAAATACATATATTTAATATATAATATGATATTTATGCAGGTAAAAATATACCAAAATATCACAAATTCTATAGGGAACAAGAATATATATAGATAGGGCAACTTACGCTTCGGATATGTCCACAAAATGGCCGCCAACCACACTGACTCAGACTCCCTAATCTGCCACTTGAAATGTAGGAAGGGTATGTCAATTTCAAGGTGTTATTTACTAATCTAATTATTCTTGGATAATTGTCGATTATTTTACGACTATAAAATTAAAATTCTGACCCAAAAAAAATTTTTTGAAGGGAAATAAAATCGAAAAAAAAACAAAAATGTGAAACAATATAATATTTTAGCTAAAAAAATTTGATGATATTCAATCAAAAAAGAAGTAAACAAAATTTTCCGACAAATAAACATCTAGAGGAATCATTACTCTGTGATAGTTCCTTAGTACGTAGTAATTTTGAAAGAAATGGGAAAAAACAAAAAAAATGGCAATCACCGGAAAATCGAACACATACCTATATATACGCCATATCTGGCTAAAAAAAAGATAGGCATGGCTAGCCAGATCATCTAGAAACACTTTCCAACACTATGAAAATATAAGTTTTGGGACACTACTTGCCAATTCCTTACGGTAACATGACTAAGCAAAAAAATGCAAAACAAATAAAAAGGGGCACTCGCGGAAAAATGGTTAACATTCTAATATACGGCATTTCAAAAAAAAAAAAACTCAGCCACGTGCTTGGCAAACCATCAAGGCACATTTTCCGACAAATAAACATCTAAATGAATCATTACTCTGTGATAGTTCCTTAGTACGTAGTAATTTTGAAAGAAATGGGAAAAAATGAAAAAATGGCAATCACAGGAAAATCGAACACATACCTATATATACGCCATATCTGGCTAAAAAAAAAGATAGGCATGGGTAGCCAGATCATCTAGAAACACTTTCCAACACTATAGAATTATAAGTTTTGCGACACTACTTGCCAATTCCTTACGGTAACATGACTAAGCAAAAAAATGCAAAACAAATAAAAAGGGGCACTCGCGGAAAAATGGCCATTCTAATATACGGCATTTCAAAAAAAAAAAAAATTTCAGCCACGTGCTAGGCAAACCATCAAGGCACATTTTCCGACAAATAAACATCTAAATGAATCATTACTCTGTGATAGTTCCTTAGTACGTAGTAATTTTGAAAGAAATGGGAAAAAACGAAAAAATGGCAATCACAGGAAAATCGAACACATACTTATATATACGCCATATCTGGCTAAAAAAAAATAGGCATGGGTAGCCAGATCATCTAGAAACACTTTCCAACACTATAAAAATATAAGTTTTGCGACACTACTTGCCAATTCCTTACGGTAACATGACTAAGCAAAAAAATGCAAAACAAATAAAAAGGGGGCACTTGCGGAAAAATGCCCAACATTCTAATATACGGCATCTCAGATAAAAAAAAAAGACATGCACGTGTTAGCCCAACCATCAAGGCACACTTTCTAACACATAAACATGAAAAAAAATCAATAATATATGGCAATTCTTTACTACGTAGTAAATTTTTACAAATATTGAAAAAAAAAAACAGAAATTGGCAACTGCAGTTAAATACCCAATATACCAATAACTACGTCGTATCTGACAAAAACAAAGTCACGCATGGGTAGCCAGATCATCTAGACACACTTTCCAACATTAAAAAAGCAAAAGTTTTACGACACTATTTGGCAATATCTTACGGAAAAATGACTTGGCCAAAAAATGAAAAAAAATGAAAAAGGAGCACTCGCGGTAAAATGCCCAACATTCTAATATACGGCATCTCAGATAAAAAAAAAAAAAGACATGCACGTGTTAGCCCAACCATCAAGGCACACTCTCTAACACATAAACATGAAAAAAAAGAATAATATACGGCAATTCCTTACTACGTAAATTTTTTTACAAATATTGAAAAAAAACAGAAATTGGCAACCGCAGTTAAATACCCAATATACCAATAACTACGTCGTATCTGACAAAAACAAAGTCACGCATGGGTAGCCAGATCATCTAGACACACTTTCCAACACTAAATAAGCAAAAGTTTTACGACACTATTTGGCAATATCTTACGGAATAATGACTTGGCAAAAAAATGAAAAAAAAAATGAAAAAGGGGCACTCGCGGTAAAATGGTCCTCGTGGTGATTAACGACATTTTAACTAAAAAAAAAAAATCATGCACATGGTAGCCAAACAATCCACCAAGACTTTCCACAACTGATAACCTATACAAGTTGCACCATTCTACGACAATTTCATAATACGTAATATCTTTGATAATTATGCAAATTACCTTAGAAGGGTAAACTCGGTCGCGCTCGACCCCGACGCGTCTCAGAAATCGGGGAAGGAGTACAGCTACAGCAATGCACATCTGGACACTACTAGAGCGTGTAGGGGAGACACCCCCTGCAGGTCGATCACCCACAAATTCAGTCACGGGGGTGAGTCACGTGAGAAAAACCTCTTTTTTTTGACGCTCGGGGTCGCGTACGACCCACCGTACCTATCCAGGGTTAAGGCCGATTTAGCTAGGTGGTCGGCCTCATCATTGCCAGAGATTCCTGTATGACTTGGTATCCAATTCAAGGTGACTTGCCTGTTGTTTGTTTGGTGGAGCAGGGCTAAGAATTTAATTGCAGTGATAAGGTGCACATTCTCTGTAGGTTCCTTATTGCTGAGGGCCATCGTGGCTCCTCTGGAATCTGTATGGATCGTTGTGTTCCTGTTTTGTTGATTGGCAGAGTGTTCTAGGGCTTTTTCAATGGCCACTAGTTCAGTTTGAAATGTGGAGACATGGTTGGAAAGTCTCCAGTTTGCTTTATATCCTGATGTAGAGATATCTGCAGCCACGGCTTCAGGGATTGCACGGTCAACTGATCCATCTGTGTAGTAGATATGAAGCACAGGAGTGTTCCTGATTGCATTTTTTTGCAGCTGCATTGAGTTGCTCTTGCGTGCAAAGAGCCTTGCTGGCTGCTGGTAGGATAGTGAAGTTGTATTTGATGGGATCACAAGCCCAGGTAGCAGGATGGATGTAGCCCTCATACATTTGTTGTCCCTTGATTTTGTGAGCCTCGTTTTGCATCTGCCTTCTTCTGAGTGTATCCAGTAGTTTCTTTGCATGGGAGCTAGGTGGATCTAGTTCTTCAGCAAGAGGTAGAAGCCTTTTTATTTTATCATTGAGTGGGCTTTTTCTGTCTGCGATGATTGACTTGAATATAATGCTGCTATTCCTTATGTTAAAACGATGAGAGCTACGTCCTTATATACGGCAATTCTGGCTTAGGCAGAGAGACAGCAAATTTTTCATTGGCTACCTCAAACGTCATGGGCGGAGCAAATAGAATGGCTGATCTTCATTGGCTAAGCTGCTCGCCGAGAGCGGATGTAGCACAGTCACACTGCCTTCCCACTCACTCCTGGGTGTTGAGTCACTATCTTTTCTTCTGGGAGCTGGGGTCTGATTGGTGGGAGTGCTTGCCGAGAGGGTATGTAGGCTAGGCAGGCTATCCTGTCGCGGATCAAAGGTGTTGGGGTTGGTTATGTCTTGATCTGTTGGATTGTCCTGGTTGGAGATGTCATGGTTGGTTGGGTTATTTTTCTGTGTTGTTCCTTCGACAGGGGAGTAGGAGGAACGTTTCCTGGGTAATGTTTTGAGTCGGGTTCATTCTTTTACAGAAAAATATTGGAATCGATTTCAATTGTTCTCTTATGACACTTCACTGAAGATATATTGCAAATCTGCGAAAGCCTTGCAGTAAACAACTCCATTGCAAAGGTAACCCCTTGCACAATTCAGGTTATGTTTTGTTGAAAAGTGAGCTTTTATTACTGTTTTTCAAAGATTTATAGGAGTTCGAAGTCAATATGCGAGATATTCCAGCAATATCACCGTGTACTTTTTGTTTTTGACATCAATGAAATCACTTAGAATATCCTTACCTTCTTAGAAATGTTTTTAACTTTGACAAGCCTCCGGAGAGAGAGAGAGAGAGAGAGAGAGAGAGAGAGAGAGAGAGAGAGAGAGAGAGAGAGAGAGAGAGAGAGAAGAAGCATATTTATTCAACACTACATTCCTCGGTTCATTTTGCTGGTGAGAGTTTTTAAAACAAGGTACGATATTCCCAGAGTTCGCTTTCAGATTTATTATTTTCCCTCAACCAAAATATCTAAATATTCTATAGAGAAAAGCGAGACTTTCAATAGAAATAAAAGAAAGAGAAAGGACTGAGACTTTCAGATTGAAGAGTTAATCAACATGCGTCTCTCTCTCTCTCTCTCTCTCTCTCTCTCTCTCTCTCTCTCTCTCTCTCAGTATGGTAATTTCTTTACATGTAGAATAGACTTCCAGTAGATGTAGTAAACAGTAACATAGTAAAAGATTTCAAGAATAAGTTAGGCAAGATCATACAAAGTCTTTAAACGTTTAAACTAATTCGCTCTACCCAAGAGGAAATGGAGTCTCCGCGGATGGTTTGAAAAGTCTTTAAGACATCCAAAATCCTTGTAACTTTTCATAAGTCTTTGGAACTCACCTTATTATAATACTGTATACCCTATTTGAGTTTTAAAAGAATTCTGATTATAACCTACTCTGATTGAAAAATTATTCTCTCTCTCTCTCTCTCTCTCTCTCTCTCTCACTCTCTCTCTCTCTCTCTCTCTCTCTCTCTCTCTCTCTCTCTCTCTCTCTCTCTCTCTCTCTCTCTCTCTCTCTCTCTCACTTTTACTCCGCCTTCTCCTCGTAAGTTGTCCACACTTCCCCAACCCTCAGGGAAACATTATAAGTTTTTGCTTCACTCTCTCACAATTAACAATTCGGATCCTTGCATCATTGTGCACAGTGTTTTTGCATTCACATTTACGATTAAAGTTTACTGAAATTAAATAATTGCAAAAGAATCTGAACCTCAAATACATTCGACCGAGGGTCAATTTTAGGAAGACTTCCTTTATTAGAAGAGCTGCAGGGTGCTAATCTGTGATTGGTCTCCGAAAGATGGAATCAGCCAATGAGAGTCCGAGTTTAGGATACAAAAAACATGCTGAGAGAGAGAGAGAGAGAGAGAGAGAGAGAGAGAGAGAGAGAGAGAGAGAGAGAGAGAGAGAGAGAGAGAGAGAGAGCTATTTGTTGAACATTAGTGTGATAAGGTAAGAGCTCCACCTTCAAAATAAACTATAATATTCCTAATCACGACTTTTCCTGCAATTTCATGATGATATTTTTCTTTTTGACATATGAGGAAAATGGAAGTTCTCTACCAAGCAAAATCATACAGCACTTACAGTTTAATGACCAACAAATGTAAATTTTAGTCTAGTGTGAGATTACAATTTTTTTTTTTTTTCACTGGAGTGGCTTACATTTCTTTCTAATCTATGAAACTAGGTTAGATTATTTTTCTCCATTTAAACCCTTTATCTTATCTGTTTATGTCATTTATTCTACATTAATGGAAGTTTTTAGTAAAGTCTCCTAAAGTAGTTTTTTATTATGGTAACTTATCAAATTTGAAGTATTTATTTCGTTTTTTAATTGTTTACAGTTTAGCATTTAAGTAATCAAAAGTATCGAAATGAAGGATATCTTCTCTTTCTAAGAAATGATAATATTTGTCAGATTATGTCTATATGATGATATAAACAGAGGAAATACAAATGGTAAAGTTTAGAAACGCTATAGCATATACATGGCAAAAAAAGAAAAAAAAAATGAGGAACAAATTACAAATCGGTTCGGGTTTATTTCTTGAAATAATCATCTTGAAATATTTAGTTCCCGAGAAGATCCTTTTGAGAACGGATCTTCCTCGCAATCTGCTGGCCCAGGGTTCAAGACCCTCGATGGTTTCTAGTAGTGTCTGTAACCTCATCATTCTTGTGTGTTAGTGATGAGGGTGGGGTTTGGGGGAGGCTATTGGTCTACCTTGTTGAGTTATCAGTAGCCATTTCTTGACCTTTCCTGGTCTTAGTTTGGGTGAAGAGGTGCTTGGGCGCTGATCATAGGGATATATGGTGAGTTACTAGAGCATTATCCCTGTCCTTTGCCTCTGACATTTATGAGCGACCTTTTAAACCTTTAAACAAATCTTGAAACCATTTTCCCGTTAATAATCATCTTAACCAATTAGAGCCTTAATAAAGGTACCATGGCCTATTTTGATCCTAATTTTTTAGAGGCTATTCATAGTCGCCACAAAGATTCCAGGTGCAATAAGCCCCGCCCCTGATGACGTCATAGCCAATCATGTTGTCTCCCACGTCACAATACATCCTCTTACATATTTCTAACCAAACTAACTTATAGTCTCCTTAAGAGGATGTGCTGTGACCGCTGTTAACGCGGGAGACAACATGATTGGCTATGACGTCATAAGGGGTATGGGGCTCATTTCCCCGGGAATCTCTGCAGCGATTATTGTGAAGTATTACCAGTCTTGGATGATGAAATGCCACAGCAAAATCTATATATTTCGTACAGAAAAAGACTTCCATGTTCTTAGAAAAATATCTTATTTAGCTGAAAAATTTGGAATGATTTTTTTTTCCATAAATTGATTAATTATAATTCTCTTTAAATATATAGTTCTAAAAAAATATGATATATTATAACTTCAGTATATTATCTCCTTAAGAAAATAAATTTTTCTCCTAAAAATAGCAATGGTTTCTCTATCCATAAGGTAATCAATTAAATTATCTTTACGTATATAATTTTCACATAAATTCAATACCTTTCACATTCAACATAAATATATATCTATTGTATACTTTGTTTTCGTATTGTTTTTTTACCTTGAAAAAAGAATTCAAACTAAAAGTAAGAGTAAAAGGTGTCTGGTTTCAGGTCCATTTCCTTCAGAATAGATGCTCACCAGAACGTCTGCCTGGCAAGCACAAACCCCCACTGTGATGCCCAACCACACCAGTATCCTTCCCAGCAAACATCTTAAACTCACGGTTCCGGACTAGGATCGATCAGCTGCCCTGCAGTAGTAGTAGTAGTAGCAATTTTCATTAGAGAAGCAGAAATCTATAAATCTCCTGACCCTTACTAAGAAGAGCTGCAGGGTGTTGTTCTGTGATTGGTCCACGAGAGATAG
>NC_090756.1:53603776-53606276 GCF_036898095.1 Palaemon carinicauda
ATATATATATATACACACACACATACAAACAAACACACAACAAAACTAACAACAAATGCAACCGTTTCTCGTCCACCGCAGTACAAAGGCCTCAAATAGGTTAATTCATGTCATGGGTTTACCGGTTCTTATCACCACGCTGGCCAGTGCGGATTGGTGATGGTGTGGGAGACTTTAGTCTGATCGCTAACAGCAATCCCAACTAATATGAGTGGTTCTGACTAGTATAGTTTTACTGATCATGGCGATAAGTAGACGTTTTCACCACGTTAAGGTATCCCCACTTAGAAAGGGTTTCATAGTAAAGTATTCCCAAAAAAACATGAAAAATTAAGGCGTCATAGAAATTACAACAGACAGTTATTTATAGTGATATCTGCCACGGATTTTCACATTTATTAAGGAATAACCAATAAACTGGCTCTTGAGAATTGAATTGACATAGAGTGATGCATTTTCAAAACGAAACAATTGAGCTTTATAGAACTATCCGGCAATATTGCAAGAGATGCCAAACACCAATAAACGTCATATTTATTCACTACATAGATCGATGAATAAATTGTAACTGAATGGATGTATTGATAGATAGATAGATATAGACAGAAACATAGATGTGTAGAAGGATAGGTAAACAGATAGGTAGATGTGTTGATAGATAGATAGATCGACAGATAGATATATAGACAGATATATAGATGTGTTAATAGATAGATAGACAGATATATAGAAGCCATCATGAAACAATTGTTCTCTAAAATAGATATATATTTAATTTACAGTGAAGTGATTAAAAAAAAAAAAATAACGAAATATATTGTATGAAAAAGCGACTGTAAAGTTGAATGGCTGATTCTCTTCATTCAATTAAATTCTGAGTAAAAAAGATAACAGTTAGTTATCAAATTGGAGGGAATCTGCAAAAAAAGATATATATATTTTTCATGTACTGCTGATGGCTAGAAAAAATTCAAAAAGAGAAATAGCTCAGAAATATTTGCCGGGAAAAGGGAGAGAACTGTAATCATAGGGAGAAATGTGAATCTTTTTTACTTATTCATCACTGAAAAATTTTAAAATTGGTTATTCATTATTGATGATGAGAAAGTTTACCTTCTTTCAATGGATTCGAACACGAGGGGAATCACTTGATTCATTAATGAAAACTCTTCTAGTTAGTAATTTTTCAATGTATTTTCTTTTAGGTTTGATAAGTCCATCTCTTGTATATATATATATATATATATTATATATATTAATATATATATATATTATATATATATATATATATATATATATATTATATATATATATATATATTATATATATATATATATACACAGGAGATGGACTAAGTTTGATAAGTCCATCTCCTGTATATATATATTATATATATATATATTATATATATATATATATATATATATATATATATATATATATATATATATATTATATATATATATATATATATATACACTGAACTAAAGTACAGTATATTCTAACAACATATAACAAAAAGAAGTGGATATGGGTAGGATATATAATGGGAATAACACCGAATAGTTGGACATTAACAATAATAGAAACATGGAAAAGATGAAAAAAAATACAATAAACTGACGAAGTACTATATATATTATATTATATATATTATATATATATATATATATATATATATATATATATATATATATATATATATATATATATATATATTAATATATATATATATATATATGTGTGTGTGTGTATGTGTGTGTGTGTGTGTGTGTATTTCTACACAAGTGATTATAGTTCAACAAACATAATGCTTTTCATAAACATAACGATCAGGCAAATTAAAAGTCATATCCCAATTCTTTTCCCTAACCCACATTCTTTTATATAAATAGATCATTGTAACCTTAATTGTATAAAAAAAAAACTCATTGATATATTTAAAATGATTTCAGAATAATCTTCCTCCGCAAAAAACCTGACATCGTAACACGACGAATTGACACAAATATCAACTGTCCATTGGGGCCATTTTTTATATCGTCATTGTAGATTCCACGTGGCTACAATGAAACGTTTATCCTCAAGGTCGTAAACAAACATTGCGAGCGAACGTTTCAAAGAGAATAGTTGACATTGAAACACTGAATAAAGTTGGCTTATTCTAATTCTATTCAGTTGAATGGAAGAGCCGTTAATCGTTTTGGTGGTGATGGTCGATTTTGTGTTTTATAATAAATGTGGATCAAATTAGAGAGATTTATGTCAGTGATGTTGATATGAGGCTTTTAAGGGATTATTGTAGTGTGTCCTAATGATTCTCTTCAATCCAAGATATATAAGGGTTCCGGAATGGTTATAACAAAAATATACGCGCATTAGCTTACGAACATATTACAGGATATATATATATATAATATATATATAATATTATATAATATATATATATATATATATATATATATATATATATATATATATATATATATATATATATCTA
>NC_090756.1:53613776-53616276 GCF_036898095.1 Palaemon carinicauda
CTTGATTTATACTTGATGATAGCTATATTTCAATATAATCTATGCTATTTAATACCTCGAAGCTTTATTGCGTTAAAATCTGCCCATGTGTTTTCGATATATTAACAATGTTGCTATTTGTGATTTCTAAAACTCATGATCTATGTGAAATACACACACACACACACACACACACACACACACACACACATATATATATATATATATATATATATATATATATATATATATATATATATATATATATATATATATATATGAATAATAGTACCAGGGTTATGATATACATGTTTGTTGCTGAGCTTTCGGAAAATCTATTTCCATCATCAGAGCCTAAAATAGAATACATTGTATAAGTTAAAAACATAGTATGATGAATATTTAAAACAGAAATTTTAAATGAACATAAAATAACTTTATGAAATAAAATAAGAAAATTAATATAAAACTATAAAATCAATCTAAATATACAATAAAAGATCACATCGCCAGCGCTATAAACTCACATGAAATAAAATTAAATACAATTTAATTCATACGTTGCCCGGCCCAGGTTTGGTTTCACTTTTGCTGGAATATTGCCTCCATTATTATTAAGTCGAGGTTACTCTGCGAAATGGCTAAGATGGAAAAATTCCCCTTTGACATTGGGTGGTCCTCACTTACGGAATGGTCTCTGATGGCTGAATGGGGTGGTTTTTGCGATATAATTTCCCGTTTTAGGGTGAACGACCAAAGTGCTCAGACAATCTTGCACGGTAATGTCTTTCACTTTTTCCAATATACGATGCATTACAGCAATCACACTTATATTTATATATGACACCCGAACAAAGATCATCTGAGACCCGGTCTTTAAATTTGAAAAAATTTGCTCATAGCATTTGAGGGGGAAAACACGATCTTCAATGATACCTGAGGATAAAATTCACGCACAATTCTACTGCAATGATTTCGTATTTTAAAACTGTGGGACCCCAGATATGGAATAGCAAAGAAGATATTTTTCCGAGGAGCAATTAGTTTCTTTTCACATGGTGGTAGCGTGAGTTTGCTTAGTGTTTTCCCTATATAAGTATCAGTAAAATTATACGGGAAAATCTCGTAAGTTTCTTTATGACTTTTTCTATCTTTAACTTTCTTCCGCAGAGATATTCTTAACTGAAAACTTTTTTTTTTCATTCAACTCATTTTATTTTTTTTATTAAACTAACTATATTGAATTCAGAAATTTGTCTATTTCTCTTTCCTATATCAAAGTCATTTAAAGCTTTCAATTCTACGAGAAACTCAACTTATTAATTTTTAAAACCGATGCATTTTATAACATGCTACTTTTTTCTGGGTACAGTCAAATTCTTTGCTTTCTCCTCGACAGCCATTCAGGAAGTCCTCAGATGTTTTCCAAAGTGGTTTATGGCTATTGGTAACGTCCCTGCCTGGTGATCACCGGACTGTTGTGCGAGTTGCGTTTGAACTCGTTAGTTTCTTTAGTGTCTGCAACCTAACCAACATTTGTGAGCTAGGGATAAGGGTTTCAAGGGAGCCCTCCTTAGTCCTAGCTTGGATGGAGAGGGGGCTTGGGTGCTGATCATATGTAAATATGGTCAGTCTCTAGGGCATTGTCCTGCTTTTTAGGATATTGTCACTGTCCATTGCATCTTCCATTCATGAGTTGCCTTTAAACCTTTAAATATATGACGCCTCCCCACACATTATTAGTGTTTTCCCCAGTTTAATCCAGTTATAGAAACCCGTTTGCAATTCAGTGGGCAGAGACTCTCTCATTCAAAGTGTCCTATTAGGACGATATGTTTTGCAGAATCACAGAGTTAAGACTGATACCCTGAATTTCATCCCGTAGCTATTGGGAGAATAAAAAAATTCTATCACAAGTAGATTATGTTTTATATAGATTCACTAGAAAACTACATGTGAAATTTCCCTAATCATTTCAGTCACAAGCAGACATGATTTTAAGCTGAATCTAACCCTCACTAGAGGATAAAAGCAATTGCAAGCAAATCTCACAAACCCCACTTGAAGTTGAAAGCAATTAAAAGAATATTTAGCACCCGCACTTAAAGTTAAAAGAAATAAGTATATTTCATAGCCTCCACTTGAAGTTAAAAGCAATTAAAAACATATTTCACACCCACAATTGAGGTTAAAAGCAATTAAAAGCATATTTCATAAACCCCACTGGAATTTGAATAGATTATAAGCATATTTCACAGCCCTACTTGAAGTTAAAAGCAATTAAAAGCCAATTTCACACACCCCACTTGAAGTTAAAAGCAACCAAATGCATATTTCACACCCACACTTGAGTTACAAGCGATTAAAAGCATAGTTTATACCACACTTGAAGTTACAAGCGATTAAAAGCATAGTTTATACCACACTTGAGGCTAAAAGCAATTACAAGCATATTTGATATCTACACTTGAAGTTAAATGCAATTAAAAAGATATTTCACACCAACACTTTATTGAAAAAC
>NC_090756.1:53625693-53660693 GCF_036898095.1 Palaemon carinicauda
AAATACCAGATATCACATTCCTATACTCACTATAGTACCCATCAACAACAATTCTTTGCGACCTATTACTTATAAACTTAATAATGATGCTAAGAAAAGACCCCACCCAATCCCAACCGTTTAAGTTTGAAAACAAGGGCCTCATGATTAACATGACCAACTGCAGCACTAAAATCAAGGCCAATCATACGAAATTCCCGACTATAATCAAGGGATATCTGTACAGCAGTGGAGATTGTAAGAAGGGCATCACATGCTCTAAGGCCTTTACGAAAACCCAATGGCCAACTAGGGAACATGTGATTACCTTCAGCAAACCTATTTAGACGTTTTTTCCAAAAGACGTTTAAAAACTTTGGATAATATGGGAGTTATAGAAATTGAGCGGTAATCTGCTGGACTAGAGCTACCACAAACACATTTACATAATGAAGTTAATATTAAGAATCCTCCAACAAGTACAAAAAGCTCCTCTTGCTAACCTTCGCAGAATAACAGATTTAACAGGAATCGCAGACATATCCATAAACATAGATAAGAACTTCCATTTGAGCAGAATATTTCATGAATTAGTAAAAGAATTTATAATATATATATATATATATATATATATATATATAGCATATATATATATATATATATATATATATATATATATATATATATATATATATATATATATATATAGTATATATATATTATATATATATATATATATATATATATATATATATAGTTAGTGGGAACTACAGTATTATTAGGTGATTCAATGTAGTTTTTATAAACCTAAATTATAGATTATTATTAATGTTCAACCAAAGTTAATAATTTTCGGATGGTCAATCAATGAATGTTTTTCATAAATTCTTCACAAGCAAACATTTGACGGAATCCTGCAAACTAAGGAAACAGACAGATAAACAAACAGATTGGATTAACCAAAAAATATAACCATCTTGAACGTAAATGTATATTCAGTAAAGAATTGTTCTTAAAAGATCTAATATGATTTTATTTATTAAAAGCAATAATAAACTATAAATAGGAAGGGTTTTTTTTTTATAGTCTGTTTCATTCCTTTTCAGAAAAATATTGCAATTGAAGTCAATTGTTCTCTTATGAAACTTCACTGATGGTATATTGCAAATATGTAAAAGCCTTGCAGTAAACAACTCCATTGCAAAGGTAACCCCTTGCACCGTTTGGGTTATGTTTTGTTGAAATGTGAGCTTTCATTGCGATTTTACAAAGACGCATAAGAGCGGGAATTCAATATACGAAAGGTTCCAACAATATCACCATGTTTTTCTTTTTTACATCAGAGAAATCCCCTAGAATCTTCTTACCTTCTTAGAAATGTTTTCAACGTTGACGAGCCTCTGGAGAGAGAGAGAGAGAGAGAAAGAGAGAGAGAGAGAGAGAGAGAGAGAGAGAGAGAGAGAGAGAGAGAGAGAGAGGAGAGAGAGTCTCTCTCTCTCTCTCTCTCTCTCTCTCTCTCTCTCTCTCTCTCTCTAGAGTCTCTCTCTCTCTCTCTCTCTCTCCTCTCTCTCTCTCTCTCTCTCTCTCTCTCTCTCTCTCTCTGTCTTTCAATGTGGTATTTTCTTTCCATGCAAAATAGACTTCCAGAGGAAGAAGTAAACAGTAACACAGTAAACGATTTCAAGAGAATATATTAGGCAAGATCATAGAAACTCTCTAAACGTTTAAACTAAGTCTCTTACCCCAAGAGCAGATGGAGTCTCCTCGGATGGTCTAAAAAATCTTTGAGATATCCAAAATCCTTGTAATTCCTTATAAATCATTGGAACTCTCCTTATCATAATATATCCTATTTGAGCGCTAACATAATTCTGATCACAGCCTACTCTAATTGAAAAAGTTCTCTCTCTCTCTCTCTCTCTCTCTCACTCTCTCTCTCTCTCCTCTCTCTTCTCTCTCTCTCTCTCTCTCTCTCTCTCTCTCTCTAACTTGTACACCGTCTCCTCCTCGTAAGTCGTCCAAACTTCGCCCAACCCTCTGGGAAACATTATAAGTTGTTTTTTGCTTCACTCTCTCAGAGTTAACAAATCGGATCCTTGCATCATTGTGCACATAGTTTTAACATCCACATTTAATGATCTTAAATAATCGCAAAAGAATCTGAACCTTAAAGACATTCGACCGAACGTTGACTTTGGGAAAACTTCCTTTACTAAGACGAGCTGCAGGGTTCCGGTATGTGATTGGTCCACGGAAGATGGGATCAGCCAATGAGAGCCTAACTTTAGGAGTGCTAGGGTGGATACAAGAGAGAGAGAGAGAGAGAGAGAGAGAGAGAGAGAGAGAGAGAGAGAGAGAGCGGTTTGTTGAAGATTAGTAAGATAATGCAGGATTCACTTTCAAGGTAAACTATATTATAACTGTTCACGACTTTTCCAGCAATTTCATGTTGATATTTTTCTTTTTGATTTTAGTCTCTTAACAAAATATATGAGGAAAATGGAAGTTCTCTACCGAGTAAAATCATACAGCACTTACAGTGTAATGACCAACAAATAGAGATTTTATTTTAGAGTAAGGTTCCAATTTCTTTTTTCACTGGAGTGGCTTACATTTCTTTCTAATCTATTAAACTCGGATAGATTATTTTTCTCCTTTTAAATTCTTTGTCTTATCTGATTATGTCATTCATTTTAGATTAACGAAAGTTTGGTAAGGTCATCTAAAGTATGTCAACTTGCCAAAGGACATCATTTATTTAGTTGTTTGCTTGTTTACAGTTCAGCATTTAAGTAATCAAAAGTAAAATTAAGGATATCTTGTGTTACTAATAGATGATAATATATATTACATTATGGCTACATGGAAAAGTAAACCCAGTCATAAATGAAAATTGCAAAGTTTAGAAACGCTTTAGCATTTACATGAGAAACCGTAAAAACAAAACAAAATCGAGAACAAATCACAAATTTGTTCGAAAGTTTATTTCGTGTCCGAGAAGATCTTATTAAGAACGCCCTTTCTTAGTGATCTGTTGGACTGGAGTTCGATACCCTCGAGGGTTTCTAGTAGTGTCTGCAACCTCATCCTACTTGTGTGGTAGGGATGGGGGTGGGGTTTGGGGGAGCCTATTGGTCTACCTTGCTGAGTTATCACCAACCATATCCTGACCTTTCCTGGTGCTAGCTTGGGTGAAGAGGGTCTCAGGGTTTGATAATATGGATATATGATCAGTTACTAGGGCATCGTCCCTGTCCGTTGCCTCTGCCGTTTATGAGAGACCTTTAAAACCTTTAAACAAGTTCTATAACAATTTCCCGGTGAATTCTCATCTTAACCAATTAGAGCCTTTAAGGCACCATGGCTTATTCTGATCCTAATTGTTTAGAGATTAGTTGTAGTCACCGCAATGATTCCTGGCGAAATAAGCCCTGCCAACTGATGACGTCATAGCCAATCATGCTGTCTTTCCCTTTGGCTGAGGTCACAATACATCCTCTTACATATTGTAAACTATACTAACCCATAATCCCTTGAAAAGGATGTGTTGTGACCGCTGTTAACGAAGTAAACAACGTGATTGGCTATGACATCATAAGGGGATGCGGCTCATTTCCCCCGGAATCTCTGCGGCGACTATAGTGAAGTATTACCTTTCTTGGAATGATAAAATGCCACAGCAAAATCTATGCGCTACGAAAATAAAGAAGAAAAAAAAAGAATCATGTTTTATCGGAAAATATCAAATTTTGCTAAAAAAAAAAAAAGCATTGACATCTTTATATATAAACTAATAAATCAAAATACTTTTTACATATATGACTTACCTAAAATGTAGCTTTTCCCTTCCATATGAATATAAATCTATTGCACATTTTGTTTTCATACTGTCTTTTACCTTAAAAAGAAATTATAAAATAAAGATAAAGGTAAAAGTGTCTGGTTTTAGTTCCAGTTTCATTAGAATAGATACTCACCAGAACGTCATCCGGGCAAGCCCAATCCCCCCAATGGTACCCATCCACATCAGTATCCTCCCTAGTAAAAATCTTAAACTCACGATCCTGGGCTGGGATCAATCTGCTGCTATGCGAATACTAGGCGAACACGTTGCCATTGTACTATTTTAAGTTTTTTTTTCGTGGCATAAAAATATCCAGTTTTACACGATTTTCCTATTGTAAATATACAACATATCTCACTTTCCAAATAAGAAAATCAAATTGAAAATCTCAAACTAGCTATCAAGAGACCAATTAACTCTCCGTTCAAATTTCCATCCAATAATGGGTAACATTTTCGATGTACAATTCTGTGTAATTGGTTGTGATCAGAAGCAAATTGTTTTAAAGATCAAATGGGGAAAACATCGGCCTCAAATTAGGGTTCATTTTTTTCTCCTGATCTAAAGCTCAAAACTATCTTATCTTCTATGTTTATCAGTCTTATAAAAACATCTTGATATTACTTTTATTTTTATCAATTTTCCATTTATATCAAGCATTATTATTATTATTATTATTATTATTATTATTATTATTATTATTATTATTATTATTAGTAGTAGTAGTAGTAGTAGTAGTAGTAGTAGAGGTAGTTGTAGTAGTAGTAGTAGTAGTAGTAGTAGTAGTAGTAGTTTTGATTAGAGAAGCAGAAATTTACAAATCTACTGATCCTTACTAAGAAAAGCTGCAGGGTGCTGGTCTGTGATTGGTCCACTAGAGATGGGATCAGCCAATGAGAGACCGTTTTTTGGAGTGCTAAGGTGGATACAAAAACAGGCAGAGAGAGAGAGAGAGAGAGAGAGAGAGAGAGAGAGAGAGAGAGAGAGAGGGAGAGAGAGAAATCACGAATAACATATTTAGCAACAAAGTGATAAATAATGTTAGTAAACCGAATCCTTAAAAAGGATGCTATGAACTTTCAGCTTCAGCTTCGGCGTAGTACCAATATTTATAATACTGCTTCAAAGATAATAAATAATAGTGAAGATCGGAAAGCTGGTAGACAATGCATTCACCCGTTTTACTTGGTTGCGTCGCAAAGGCCTCAGACATGTCTTTAGTCATGTCTGGGGTTTGGTCAGTTTCATCATCACGCTGGCCAGCTGTAGACTGGTGATGGTGGGAGATTTTAGTCTTATCGCTCATAGAACACTAATCTAGCATGGGTGTCCCTCACTAGTACATCTTTGTAGGTCATGGTGATCCACAAACCCTTTCACCACGTTAAGGTATCCCCACTCAGAAAGGGCTTTCTGTAAAGATCATGATACATTTACTAAAAAATTGCGATTTTCACCTAAGAGAGCCGGTCAGAAATAACACCTTTCTCATTTTGAGTAAAACTGGAAAACGGATTACTTTTATTTCCTGGGAAAGTCCAAAACTTTTTAATTTTATGAAATATTTCTCCATATCAGAGAAAACTATTTTCTCTTCTCTTATGTCAGGTTGCAGAAGACATTTAAATTCATCCTCTTACAGGCTTGACTTAAAAGTTTTCCTTTTTTATTCAAATTCAAGAATTACTGAACATGCTGAAAAAAGAAAACTCTTTTTCGGGCGAGTTTTTTTTTTAGTCTCCGAGTATATATTCTTTTAATTTAATTTAATTTTATTCTATTTTATGTTGTTTTAATTGTTCATTACTTCAGAAATAGCTTATTCGTTTCTTATTTCCTTTTCTTAATGGGCTAGTTTCGCTGTTGGAGCTCTTGAGCTTATATCTAATAGCATCCTGCTTTAACAACTAGGGTTGTAGCTTAGCTATTAATAATAATAATAATAATAATAATAATAATAATAATAATAATAATAATAATAATAATAATAATAATAATAATAATAATAATAATAATAATTTGCCGGGACTATTTTTTTTTCGTAGTTCAGATTATTTAACTGCTCATGCATAGTCAGTTTTTGATCGATTGCATTGAGAGGACGTATCAGGCAACCAACCCCTTAATGTAAGGGTATCAGTGGGAAAGAAGAAGACGAAGAAAACATCTACCTATATTATTTAACCCCTTCAGCATTATTGATATTGATTACACTTCTTTAATTAGTGTTGATATAACAATACAATTGATCCGTGGTTATTTAAGGAAGTAATGAGGAATTAGTCTTCAACAGCACCAGTGTTTACTTGTATGCTTGGTCGGCCTGGGGAACACAGAAGGATAGACAAGACACTCTCATGAACGATGAATGGACTGAGATAAACTCTACCGGCGATGGCAGCCAGCCTTAAATATACGATTCCCCATGCCCCCTTTTTTTTACACTTTACTGTTTATTAAAATCTTAAAACACATGTTATTCTTCCAGAAATATTTCATCAGTAAATGGAGGAGGAAGGACCATATAGGAAACAGGAGAGAGATATCCTGAATAAAAGTAGGAAGTGGTGGCTGTAGAATATGTAAAGTATGGTGAAGGAGAAGAGGAAACAGGTGTGGGAACAAGAAATGATTGATAT
Organism: Palaemon carinicauda; assembly: GCF_036898095.1. Taxonomy (NCBI): domain Eukaryota; kingdom Metazoa; phylum Arthropoda; class Malacostraca; order Decapoda; family Palaemonidae; genus Palaemon; species Palaemon carinicauda. The sequence goes on from NC_090756.1 coordinate 53,632,156, forward strand.
GTTAGTAAAAATGAGAGAGAGAGAGAGAGAGAGAGAGAGAGAGAGAGAGAGAGAGAGAGAGAGAGAGAGAGAGAGAGAGAGAGAGAGAGATGTTCAGTAACAAATGCTGAGTAGAGAAGTTGAATACGATTTTCAGAAAAAAAATGAAAGCTATTTTAAAAGAAAGTAAATGCAAGGAAAAAAAGGTTAGTGAACACATGAAAATCAGAGTGAAATATAAACCTGAAGAGATTTTGTAGGAAATGAATCTGGAAGATAGAAGAGAGGTAGAGCTGATTGCAGCAATTCTCAAATGGGTTATGGAAATGCTAAATTTGCCTTTGGAATTGATTAATGATACGAGGTTTGTAAAAGCCAAGACTCTAATGATTAATATGATTACAAGCGAGCTGGTGATGTATGGTGACGATGGCGATATTGAGTAGTGAATGAAATAGGTGAGATGATCTGTTTTGATATATGCTAAAATTTAGAAGTAGACCATTATAAATTTATTATTATTATTATTATTATTATTATTATTATTATTATTATTATTATTATTATTATTATTATTATTATTATTATTATTATTATAGATAGTCTGTCGAAGCCCTAGAAATGGAAGGACTTCTGAATACATCGCTACAACAGTGTTTCATTACATTTAATCATAAATCGTTAGAGAAATTACAGGAATGAATTACCAGGTCATAAATTTCCCCCCGATCTCCCAATAAAGGCAAATGATTCGAATTAATGAATTGTGAAGTTTTATTTAAGAAGAGATAATTAACATCAACAGCCAAGGTCCGTCCATTAAGTGACTAGCCTAAAATATCCATTTCAGATTTAAATGTGTTTTTTACCATCACTCAAGTCAAGTCCAATTGCCAGACGAGGGATTATCTTTCACTGCTTTGCACCATATAAAATTTTTCGACAATTTTCGTTTGTTACGTGAAGGGCAGAGGTCATTGAATGGGAAGGGAAGAGGTATAAAGAGAGATATGGAGAGAATAATGATGGGAATAACACTAAAAGACAGAAAAAGAACATGGATACGAGTAGAAGATACTCAAGCTACATATAAGAACAAGAAATGGACATGGACAGGATATATAAGAAGAATGACAAACAATAGAAGGTCATTAATAATAACTGAATGTGTCTCAAGAGATTGCAAAAGATGCAGGGGAAAGAAATGAAGACGATGGATTGACGAACCAAGAAAATTTTGCGAGTATAGACTAGCACAGAAAGCTCATAAAAAGACGTAGGTGGAAGGTTTTGTCTGAGGTCTTTGTTCTACATTGGTGATGATGATTATGATATACAAAATAATATATATATATATATATATATATATATATATATATATATATATATATATATATATATATATATATATATATAGATATAGATATAGATATAGATATATATATATATATATATATATATATATATATATATATATATATATATATATATATATATATATATATATATATATATATATATATATATATATATATATATATATATATATATATATATATATATATATATATATATATATATATATATATATATATATATATATATATATATATATGTATATATATATATTGGCATGCTATTGTTATAAGCACACATTAAGTATGTTGTTTCAGATGTATGTAAATGGATAACTGAATACATCTTAATAGCTTTTAAGTATTTATTCTATAAAAACAACAGAGTTAAACGTCTCCATCACTGGAGGAAGCTGGGTTGGTCCAGATGACCAATTCTGGTTGAAGTATAGATATGAACTGACTAACTTATCGATATCACAGATATCGTATGCTCAGTTTATAATAGTCACGTCACAAACTCGGAAGACACCTGCATCCAGTGACGTCACAAACTTTCACACGCTTGATACAATGTGTTGACGTTAAAAAGAATGTCACATTGCCGAGGTTTGCATTGTATGTCCTGTTTATGATTTGAATGACTACAGCAAGTCCCACGGTTAGCTCCTTCAACCAACATGATATATTACGTCATTTGTTTTAAATATGTAATATTAACTATTCTAACTATTACATTAGCTCGGCCAGCTATCTCAATTTTTTTTTTACAAATATTTAACAAGCCAAAACATGGTTATTAGGTGTGACTGGACATACGTATTATTCTTTGTTTAACTTTAGCCATAATCAACCAAGGATGAATGTCCAAATAGGCACATTAAAAAATAATAACAATAATGCATATAAAAAAGATATTACCAAAGCAAAAAGAAAAATGCATGATAAAACAAAGATCATATATATGGTACATTGCTTGCAAATGATTATATGGTACCAAAAAAAAAAAACTTCTGACTTACATATGATTCGGTAACTTGATAAAGAATAATTGTTACCTTTGTCAGAAACATAATACTCAATTTTTAGTGCACAAACACGAATTCCTGGTACGTACACGTACCACGGTTTCGTATATATATATATATATATATATATATATATATATATATATATATATATATATATATATATATATATATATATATATATATATATATATATATATATATATATATGTATATATATATATATATATATATATATATATATATGTATATATATATATATATATATATATATATATATATATATATATATATATATATATATATATATATATATATATATATATATATATATATATATATATATATATATATATATATATATATATTTATATATAGGGCTGATATATTTTATTAGATGCTCATAGATTGTGTTATATATATATATATATATATATATATATATATATATATATATATATATATATATATATATATATATATATATATATATATATATATATATATATATATATATATATATATATATATTTTTTTTTTAAATGTTGTTTTAAATGTATTTTTAACAATGCAAATGTAGAAAATTTCTTTAATTACATATTACTAGCGTACTAATCAGCTTTTCATACAAACTCTTCCCGACAAATTACTCTTTAGCGAATGAGATGGCCACTCAAACGGCTTTGAATTGAATCAAATAGGGAGTATTGTCGGGACTAGGCGACTCGTTCCTTTGTAGCTGCTTGCTGTGCCGTAACCTACGCCAAACAAGGATGTTCACGGCCATAAATATCACCACCGTGATACCCAATCCAGCTAGTAGTATGGGGTGAAGAATTTCCTTATAAGTCGGTGAAAGGTGGTCCATTTCGGTTATTTTCATCAACCGCTTGGCAACTTGTCTGTTGTACGGGAGAGAAAGTGCTGGCATTGTAGAGGTCCACGTGAAGTTCGCGAAGTAGGCTCGTTCTCTGATGATTGTCCGTAGACCAGTCACCATGGAATTCGGGGAAGTCCCGACACAACCATCTGCTGCGACGAAGATATGGGTGAAGGACGTGGATCCGTCAGGGCATGATACATTGAAGCCGTCCTTGTCGTATCGTATCCACGAGCCATTGTTCAGTCTGCAATTGAACTCATTATTGTCAAAGGGATAAAGCTTAGCCAGACAATTTTCCCTTGTATGGGTGAGAGCACCGTCTAGCACTATACCTAACTCGCATGAATCCGTTAAGTTTTTATGGAATTCAAATGAGTCAGCTGTACATATTTTTCTATCCATTGCGTCTGAACAGTGAGTTAATTGATTTAAGTCTTTAATGACCGTATATGTTTCCTTGTCTGGGGAAATCAATACGTGTCCTGTCAAACTGGATATTACTGGATTTGAGTGATTCATCATGAAAGTCGGAAATGGTGATATCCTGTAAGATTGCCAGGCATCAGAAGAATCAAAGGGAATTGTAATCATAATCTTGTTATTATCTACGTTTTCTGTAATTAGGCTGTAATAAAATTCTAACCCATGTTCGTCTAACAAAGGAACATAGCCTAGTTTATCCCTTCCGTTCTCTAGAATTAACTTTAAGTAACTTATAGGCAACAAATGGGGCGACAATACACCTTTAGTTACTAACGTGATAGCTTCTACATAATCCTTGGATTTCTCAATGAAATGTGTAATTCTGTTATGTATGTGATCTATCTTTGAATCATAATACGTTAATGTTGCCAACAAATCCTGTACTTCTATAATTTGAACGATATTATTTGAATGTTCATTTAATAAATCCATAATTTTATTGATTGAAGCTAACTGATTCCTTAGTTCTGACATAATCAATTCATCTTTATGAGTCAAGAACTCCATTTTCTTATTTTGATTACTAATTTTAAGACGATTGGAAATTCCTAAACCTAAACTTGCAACAGACCCAAAGATGCTTAATGCAGCATAAATAAACGGATTCGGTCTTTCTTTATGTTCGTGTCCTACAGTCCACATCAAAAGGTCATAAGCCAAAGATCCTGTCCCGCCAGTCTTATTTTTCAAGTCATCATATAGCATCTCTGCAACTTTTAATGTTGATCCAAGTAAACTCTCTGTAGTCAAATGAAAATGTCTTCTATGCAACTCATCCAATGATGCAGAAAACCTTGAAATGGCGGTTCTTAAACTAGTGACATAATTTTCTTGAAGAAAAATTGCTTGCATATGCACTTCGACAATTACGTTGGTTGACGTAATAAAAATGTCTTCTTGTCTTTCAACTATATTGCCATATTTAAAATATATATTTTTAGTCTTAGAGCTCATCCCATACGAGAAAAATGTCTGAGCGAACAATATCACTCCCAACAACAAAAAATTCATCTTGGAAACCTGTAACGAGAAAAAATATATATAATTACTCCTGTATTAAAAAGAAAACTTTTAATCACACAAAACAAAATAAAATTTTCCTTCACTTCTTTTCCTCTCTTTTCTTTTTAATTTCTTATGTGAGCCAATGGTACTATTCTCTCATCCGTGGGTTGGGATACGTTTTGAACTCTAAACCTATTGGCCGTTAATGTTTCCAAAATGTTAAATGGGCCTTCAAACTTAGGTGTTAGTTTATAATTGAGCCCTTTTCGTACATTGATTTGAATATAGATGTTATCACCCACGGTATATGTTTTAGTTGATTTCGCTATTTTATCATGATTCCTTTTCATTAGGATTTGTGATTCTTCTAAATTCTTTCGAAGGATATCATATCGACTTATACTTGCATTTATACATTCCTTTAAAGGATTTGATAGATTAGTTGTAGGCGTTAATACATGGAAAGGTGTTCTAACTGGGGTACCATACAATGCTTCATGCGGTGACATTTTAATTGATATATGATATGAATGATTCAGAGTACTCAGTGCCGCCGGTATTGCAATATCCCAGTTGGGGTCTGATCCCCCTAGTGTTACCCTCAATATATTTAATATCTTCCTATTTGCTCTTTCCACTAGCCCATTCGACTCTGGGTGATATATCATGGTATTTATTTTCTTTATGTTGAGGAATTCACACAATGTGGTAAGAAAGTGATTATTAAATTCACCATCCGAGTCTGAGATTATCATGTGTGGAATTCCATGTTTACAAATGTAACACTCGTAAAACTTCCTAGCGCATTTAATCGTAGTTTTAGTTTTAAGCGCTATTAGTTCTGTATATCGAGTTAAAGCATCTATAATTACTAAGAAGGGCTTATTTCCTCTCTCTGACTCGTAAAATCCTGTTAACAAATCTAAATGTATTCTTTCAAATGGTTGATTGGGCACAGGATAAGCTCCTAGGCTGACAGGTGTTTTCGTATGCCCTTTGTTTTCTTGACATGTGCAACAATTAGCTATATGTCTTTTTATATCTGTAAGCATTGTATGCCAATAAAACAATGATTTGGCTTTCTGTGACATTAATGAGAACCCAGGGTGTCCATGTAATGGATTTGAATGCAACCAATTCAGGACAGTGGAAATAAGTGAGATTGGTACTACTACCTGGTCGTTAGTTACATGTGGTGTATTGCGGGTTTTCCTTGTCACAGTCCTACACAGAATATTATCTTTGATTATATAATTCTGCTGCTTATACTTTATATATTCCTTTTCTTTATGATTGCCTTCCAAAGCATTTATAATTGTTTCTACTTTCTGATCTTTTCTTTGCTCCGTCTGTAACAATTCAGCACTCAAGCCTAAATCTTCTTTTTCAGATATTGTTTTTACAATAGGCATGGATGTTGATATATCTATAAATTCAGCTAAAGGCTCCGTACAAGATGACACGGGGTTGCGTGATAATGCATCCGCAATGATATTTGCTTTCCCAGGTAAATACCCGATTCCTGCGCCAAAATCTTGAATGATCAAATGCCACCGAGTTCGTTTAGGGCTGTGGTTGAAGCCTTTAAAGAACTCTGTTAGTGGTTTATGGTCAGTAAGAACCTTAACGGGATAACCGTAAATCATGAACTTAAAATGCACTAGCGAATTAACAATAGCTAGTCCTTCCTTGTCTATTAATGCATACTTACTTTCGGAAGTTCTTAATTTTCGAGAATAGAAAGCTATCGGGAAAATTTTTTTATCATATTGCTGAAGCAATACCCCTCCTACTCCTAAGTCTGAGGCGTCTGTTGCAATGAAGAATTCCTTACCAAAGTCAGGAAATTTTAAGATAGGGGAACTACACAGTTCATCTTTCAAAGTATTAAACACCTGTTGATGTTGCTCAGACCATATGAAATCTACGCCCTTCTTCGTAAGATCAGTTAAAGGAGCGGCTATTATTGAATAGTTGCGTATAAAACGCCTGTAATATCCACTACAACCCAGAAATTGCTGTATTCCCTTGACATTAGTAGGTATGGGAAAATTACGTATAGCCGACACCTTATCATGGACTACTTTAAGACCTTGGCTTGACACCATGAAACCCAAATATATTAATTCTGTTTTGAAAAATTCACACTTACTAATCTTTACCCTTAAGTTATGTTGTCTTAATCTCTGTAGTAATAGTTCTGACTTACGTAGATGTTCTTCTAAGGTGTTGGAAAAGATTACAAGATCATCCATATAGGCATGCAATATATCCCCTAACAAGTCTCCAAACACTATGTTAATCATTCTTGTAAATGTTATATGAGCACAACGTAAACCAAAAGGCATCCGTAAAAATTCATAATGTCCCCTGGCTGTGCTGAAGGCTGTGTATGGGATACTATCTTCTTCTAATGATATCCGGTGAAAGCCTTTAAGTAAGTCCAAACTGGTAAAATATTTATTCTGACCTAACAAAGACAAAATATCGTCAGTACATGGCACCGGGAATCGATCAGGGATCGTTTCCTCGTTTAAACGACGAAAGTCGACGCAGATATTCCATGTTCGATCTTTTTTCGGTACAACTATGAAAGGAAAATTATAAGGGCTGTTTGATTTTCTAATGACTCCTTCCTCTAACATTTTACCTACTTCATCATTTATTTCATTCTAGAATTTCATAGGGAGTCTGTACGAGGGTACATATATAATTTTCTGCTTGTCTGTATAAATAGCTTGTGTGACAGAAAATCCGTTAGTTTTCAAAGTATCGGAAAGGATTAATATTTCAGATCCCGGTAGTGTTTTCTTTATTTGCACTATTAAATTCGAGGGTATGTTTGGTTCGATAGATTGCGTGTAAGATGATATTAAGGGTGAATGAAAATTCTGCTGGGTCGCGTATATTATTTCTTTATTGGTGAGAAAAGTTATTGGTTCTTCAACGTACGTTACGGTTACATATGTCGTCTCCTTTTTATCCAAAACTGATTTTAAGGTATTAGAACCCGTATAGAATTTCCCTTTGATATACACGCCATGCTTGGCAGGAGCTAAGATAATGTTTTGATTTCCCATAGATGGGTATCCTATAATTACAGCTGGATACATATTAATGTGTTTTACAACAACAAATGTATCGGCAAACGTGCGATTACCGACTCTGAACTGAATATGAGTTATGCCTATGACGTTTAATTCATTATTTCCTATACCTGAAAGTCTAATTCCTGATTTTTCAATCGGAAAGTTCGAAAACAACAAATGATGTCTCTTCAAATCCATAATATTACGTCGACTACCAGAGTCAAAAAATAACGTAAAGGATTTGTGTTCTAAATTTACAGCATATAAGGTTGGCCGTAACTCATTTTGGCCTGTTATTGTATGAATTCGTTGCAAATCTACGGGAGCATGCACTGTTTTACTTAATTCGGCCGTGTGTTTCATAGGAAAATCTATTGTCTCACAGTTATCTGATAAAACATTAAATTTATTATTCAATACTATTGATGTTGACATGAATGACCTTGACCCAACATCACTCTCTTCCCCTCAAGAGTTAACTATGTGGTATTTGCTTTGCTCTGCACATTCTGAAAATTAGTCTGACCTTGCGAGGTCTGGTTTGACGGCCCAGGCTCAGCGATATTTGAAGAAGTGTTTGTTTGTTTTGGACTCTGAACTGCATTGACATTTGGTTGTTTCTTCTTATTGTTAAAATGAGGATTTTTCTTTTTATTTCCATATGGAACTGACTGTGGAATTGACTGTGTATTTCTGGGATATTGTTGTGTTTTACGCGAGTAACATTGACTATAAGAATGCGTTGCTGTGTTGTGAATTGAGCAAAATTTCGTTCTGCAGTCTGCGCTTATGTGACTTTGACGTTTGCAGTTATAACGCGTCAATCCCGCTACTGGACTGTTAACTACGTTCACTGTTTGTGGTTTTGTTTCATTCTTTGCAAAACCTTGAGTTAACACGGGATCGAGATCTGGACACTTGGACATGTGTTTCTTTATCTGTTTATAGACATCCAATTCCGTACTTGCAGGCGTTAACTTCTTATCAAAACACCGCACTAAAACTTCAGGCAACATAAGTGTCATGCAAGTTAAATACATTAATCGTAAAAAATCTTTCACGGAGATGTTATCGTTAGTAACCCAAGTGGAATGACCTAAAATGTCCTGATATTCGTTAAGCCTATCAGCTATGGGAGCTGCTCTCTCAATAACATTAAGCCGATTCATAGTGGCTTGATTAAGTGTATTTTGTAATGTTAATTCTACATCCAAGGCTTCCTTACCCCCATAGATCGCGCGTAACCTAACTTTGAAATCATCCCAAGTAACTGCTTCTTGAAATGAAACACCTCTTAAATACGCACTCGCATCCCCCTTAGAAAAATCTATAAAACTTTTAGCTTCTTGTAATTGTACAAAAGGGTCTACGATTTGTTTGGCATTTAAATGGGCATCAATGGATGAAATCCATGACTCCACATTTTGTGGCAAGAACCCGTTGACCCAACCTTGAAAAGGAAAGGATTGCTGACCTGGCATTTACAAGTGTCACAATTGGAGGAGGATTAGTCTGGCCTACACCACTAGGTCCAGGGGAAGGGCTGAGAGGAGGAGTCATGACTGCTGTATTTTTTTTTTTTCTATCTCTTTGACCCCTTGCAATTCTATCAAAATATCTATATGAGTACAGACGCCCACTGCGTAAACGCAAATGTATAATAAAATTCCCCAAACAATGTTACTAATCCCAAAACATTTCCCGAGAATTTCTGATAGAAAAAAGGAATTAGCACAAAGAAAGAAAAATTCTAAATGAGAATTCGGAGTTTCCTTTAACAAAGATTAGCAATCAATACACTCACCCCAGTAATAATCGACTAACGACTCGTGATAACTACACTTCAGTGCCCAAACTGGAATGAATTAAAAAAATCTGTACTTAGCTTATATATGGATCTGCGTGATGTCGACACGTCCTTGCTCTCTCTCTTGATGTTTTGTTAGCGATGTCTCGTTCGAGTTTCTTGTTGAATGTAGTTCTTCCTGGATATGTTTTGCAATCGTTGAACACCAGTCCTTGGGTTTCCTAGGATGATGATTGAAGATTCAGGTTGTATTCTAACATTTGTTGATGTTAACTGTTTCGTTGGACTATAATACTTAGTCAAAATTGTAGATTCATGTAGATAATGTTGAGTTCTTGAAGATCTTTCTCGGGTTTTACAGCTCTTATTTTGAAGTCTTGAAGATCTTTCTCTGGTTTTACAGCTTTTATGTTGAAGTCTTTAAGATATTTCTCTGGTTTTATAGCTATTATTTTGAAGTCTTAAAGACTTTTCTCTAATTCTCAGAGTTTAACCGCTGTCTTAGAGTTTAACCGCTGCCACCATTTATTTGCGTGCTACTGTTATAAGCACACATTTAGTATGTGTTGTTTCAGATATATGTAAATGGATAACTGAATATATCTTAATAGCTTTTAAGTATTTATTCTATAAAAACAACAGAGTTAAACGTCTCCATCACTGGAGGAAGCTGGGTTGGTCCAGATGACCAATTCTGGTGAAGTATAGATATGAACTGACTAACTTATCGATATCACAGATATCGTATGCTCAGTTTATATTAGTCACGTCACAAACTCGGAAGACACCTGCATCCGGTGACGTCACAAACTTTCACACGCTTGAGACAATGTGTTGACGTTAAGAAGAATGTCACATTGCCGAGGTTTGCATTGTATGTCCGGTTTATGATTTGAATGACTACAGCAAGTTCCACGGTTAGCTCCTTCAACCAACATGACATATTACGTCATTTGTTTTAAACCTGAAATATTAACTATTCTAACTATTATATATATATATATATATATATATATATATATATATATATATATATATATATATATATATATATATATATATATATATATATATATATATATATATATATATATATATATATATATATATATATATATATATATATATATATATATATATATATATATATTATAAATATATATATATATATATATATATATATATATATATATATATATATATATATATATATATATATATATATATATATATATATATATATATATATATATATATATATATATATATATATATATATATATATATATATATATATATATATATATATATATATATATGACGAATTGCCACTCTTTGTACATAAATATATTGTATAATTTTATTTTCAACTATGTACCTTTTCTCCATTTGTGTATTATCTCTCTTTTGCTTCAGCGCCATCTCTTGACCGCGCAATCTATTTCCACTCTATGCTCCTTGCTTTAGTATTTTCACACCTTTCTTTGGATCTTGATTTTTGGGATGAAGTAGGAGTATACTTCCCACTACAAACAGTGACAGTTGTGATATTCATATCTTATTTTGCTATTTAGTACCGTAAGCTGTAACTAAAGTGTTAATATTTAATTAATGTCGGTGTTTTGATCACTTGTTTTTGTTATTGTGGATTAGTTGGTATTATAATATATATAAATACGTGAGCAGTGTTTCCTTTGTCACCATTTAAGTAATAATGGTTCGTGGGTTAAATAATAAGATAATTTAAGGTATGTTGAATTCTCCTAAGACCTGAGATATTCCATCACAGAGGTGACAAAATGGGAGCCTGTCCGGGATCGTGAATCGTAAAAAGTGAATTGAATAGTTTAGTGGTTTACAAACGCGCACAGAACCAGTGAAATACGAACCGTTAGATTTTGTAACACTGCTCTTAATCCTCAATCATTCATTGTTAACTTTCTGTTATAGTGGAAGTATACTCCTCACTCGCTCGCTCAGGCATCGGTAATATGGAGGAATAGCTGTCAACAATTGTTAGTCTGCTGGGTTCTACAGCCTAATTTGTTTCTTTTTGCCCGCCCCGTATTACGAGCCGCAAATAAGGGTTACTCTCCCTACAAATAGTCCAAAATATGCTAGTTTTGTGTTACCTCGGGCGTCATTCGTTAGCCTACTTGTCCCTTCGGATTTTTCGAAATCCCTTTAGTTAATTCTGGGTATCGTGCTTTCGTTATCCGTCCAACCTCATTTTATTCTTGGACATCAACGTAAAAGCCTTCCTCGCCCATCAAATCCTTTATGGGTATCGCGCTTTTGTTATCGGTCTAATCACTTAATGATCATTAGATAAACTTAAGCCATCCTGGCCCATCACTTCATTTTGAACGCTCGTGTTGCAGTTATTAGTCTCGCCTGCACTATGTTTTGTGTTAAAACGGACGTAAACTCGCACACGATAATTGAAGTATCTCATTATTAACTACTTTATCAAGTAATTGGTTTGTGCTACAATTCGGTAATTCTGTATTTTTTGTATCGTAACTTAATCAGCAGGTTCAGGATTTAAATATTAAACTTTCTTACCTTAATAACAATCATGCCTTTCGATCTAGAGAAATTCTTAGCTAATCCTAGAGAGGAATTGTTAACCTTGCGTTTGGCTAAAAAACAGGAGCTTCTCACGGTTGCGATTAACTGCCAAATCCCTACAGATATAACTTATGTCAAAGCACGTATCATTGATGACATCCTTCAGTTCTTGCTGAATAAAAACGTCATAACAGAGGACAATGAAGATGTAGAAGAACTAAGAACCCTTACAGATCCATTGCTAATGTCGATCCTGAAGTGGAAAAACTGAAACTTCAGTTAAAAGTTCTTGAAGTGGAACAGGAAAGAAGACTCGTGGAAAAAGAAAGGGAACAGGAAAGAAGACTCGCGGAGCAAGAAAGGGAACAAGAAAGAAGACTTGCGGAACAAGAAAGAAGACGAGGAGAATTTGAACATCAGAAAAGGCTCAATGAGTTGGAACTCGAAAAACTGGAGAAGTCGGCCTTTATCAGGCTTAAGACTAAAGCAGATGAAGAAAAACTTCCCATGAGATTCGATGTGACTAGAGCCAGCAGATTAGTTCCCGAATTCAACGATAAGGATCCAGAGGTTTTCTTTCAAATATTTGAAGACATAGCAACGTCATTGAATTGGCCGCCTAATTTCTGGACAATACTCGTGCGCAACCACTTGAAAGGTAAGGCTGCATATGTTGCATCGCAATTAATTGAGGTTAAAGAATATAAAGACCTTAAAAAGACTGTTTTAGATGCATATGCCATTACTGTGGAAGGCTACAGGCAAACCTTTAGAAACTCTTTCAAGACGCAGTCTCAGACTTTTGTAGAATTCTGTAATATAAAGGTAAGACAGTTTAACAAATGGTTGGAGAGAGCTGGTGTTAATGATTTAGACTCTCTTAAAAATCTGATCTTGTTGGAGGAATTTTTGCGGAAAGTTCCCTCTAATATTGCCACTTATGTACATTTTAAAGGTTAAATTGAAGTGTTAAAAGCAGCTAGCTTAGCTGACGACTATTATCTAATTCACAAGAATAGTAAAGATTCTTCAAAAATTGTCTCATCGCCTAAATCTCATCAGGTTAGTTGTGCTTATTGCAAAAAAAATGGACACTCCATAGAAAATTGTCTCAGTCCAAAATGTCAGAAGTCAGAGGTAAACACTGATGGTAAGTCCAAGAAATATAAAGGTGCAGTGACATGTCATGCTTTTGTTCATTCACAGGATCTGGAACCATTTAATGAATTCATGTGTGAGGCTTCACTTAATGATTCATCTGTCACAGCTCTGAGAGACTCTGCTTCATCCCAGACAATAATTTCGGCTGCCAGTCAAGACAACTTAAAATACACAAAAGAGTACATAGCAGTAAGTGACTTAACCACAACTACTCTTCTACCCGAGGCTGAGGTGGATATTGCTTGTCCTTATTTTACAGGTACGGCAAAAGTTACCGTCTTAGATAAACCATTACCTTATTACCCTATTCAGATGATTATTGGTAATGATCTTGCAGGATCCTCTTTACTTAAACCTAATTTGATTGTAACAACACCTGAGGTAGTAATCAAAGATGAGCTCTCCAAAAAGCCAGGTAAAATCTCCCAAGTAATCACTAGATCATCTAGTAAAACGTACAGCACTAATTTTCCTCAAAGTTAAAGAATGACAGAATAACAGAGGCTCTGGATTTAGTTGATATAAAGAAGGACCAGTTTACTGTACTCCAAGAGAAGGATTCAAGTTTGAAAGCACTCTGGGATAAAGTAGTGGATCCTACTGACAACACTAAAACTCCATACTTTTATGTGGAGAAAAATATTTTGTTTCGCCATTACAAGTCTCCCAAAGCTCCCACATCTAACTCATGGCATGACTGTTTTCAGGTTGTTTTTCCAGAGCCCTTAAGAAAATCCTTACTTGACCTCGTTCATTCAACAGAATCCCATCTTGGAGTGAATAAAACCTACAAGAGGCTTTTTGAGGATTTTAATTGGCCAGAAATGAGAAAGGACATCAAGGAGTTCATTGCTTCCTGTCACCACTGTCAGATCACTGGTAAGCCTAATGAGAAAATACCTCCAGCACCACTTCAAAGCATTCCAGTACCTAAGTCACCATTTGATAAGGTAATTATTGATTGTGTTGGGCCCTTGACAAAGACTCGCAAGGGTAATGAATACACTTTGACTGTCCTCTGCCCTACCACAAGGTATCCCTTAGCCTTTCCCATTAAAAATATCTGTGCTAAAACCATAGTTGGACAATTGTTGAAAACCTTTACATTGTTAGGTTTCCCGAGACAACTACAGTGTGATCAAGGTACCAATTTTACTAGCAATCTTTTCAAGCAAGCTATGTATCAATTTAATATCCATAATGTTTACTCTTCTGCTTATCACCCGCAGACTAATGGTGCCTTGGAGAGAATGCACCAGACTTTAAAAAGTTTGTTACGGAAGTATATCAGTGAAACATCACAGCACTGGAATGAGGACCTCGATCTTCTCATGTATGTACTTAGATGTACACCTCATGATTCCACAGGGGTATCCCCATTTGAACTAATGTTCGGTCGAAAACCAAGAACTATATTAAGTTCGGTAAAGAAGAATATTTTGCAGAGGAAGCCAGAAGAAACTACAAATATTTATCAGTATTTAAAAGAATTAAAAAAAAAAGTTTACTTACATTTATGATATTGCTACTACTAATTTAGTTTCTTCCCAGCAGAAGATGCAAAACATATACAATAAGAAGGCAAAAATGAGAGAGTTCAAAACTGACGACCAAGTTTTAGTGTATCATCCTATTCCTGGCGCTCCCTTACGAGAAAAATATGCTGGACCTTACAAGATCGTTCATAGGACCTCCAAAGTAAACTACATAATCAGCACTCCAGACCGAAAACGACAAACTCAATTAGTTCATGTATTATTATTATTATTATTATTAAATGCTAAGCTACAACCCTAGTTGGAAAAGCAGGATGCTATAAGCCCAGGGGCCCCAACAGGGAAAATAGCCCAGTGAGGAAAGGAAATAAGGAAATAAGGAGATAAGGAAAAATAGAACATTTTAGGAATAGTAACAATATTAAAATAAATATTTCCTATCTAAAATATAAAAACTTTAACAGAACAAGAGGAAGAGAAACTAGATAGAAAAGTGTGCCCAAGTGTACCCTCAAGCAAGAGAACTCTAACCCAAGGCAGTGTAAGACCATGGTACAGAGGCTATGGCACTACCTAGGAATAGAGAACAATGGTTTGATTTTGGAGTGTCCTTCTCCTAGAAGAGCTGCTTACCATAGCTAAAGAGTCTCTTCTACCCTTACCAAGAGGAAAGTAGCCACTGAACAATTACAGTGCAGTAGTTAACCCCTTGGGTGAAGAAGAATTGTCTAGTAATCACAGTGTTGTCAGGTGTATGAGGACAGAGGAGAATCTGTAAAGGATAGGCCACACTATTCGGTGTCTGTGTAGGCAAAGGGAAAGAACCGTAACCAGAGAGAAGGGTCCTATGTAGTACTGTCTGGCCAGTCAAAGGACCCCATAACTCTCTAGCGGTAGTAAACCTCCTTGAACCCTATATCACTCCAGTCAAAAAGTAATGGCCTTTGGACTCTGTAATGCCCCTGCAACGTTCCAGCGCATGATGGCAGAGATAACTAGAGGTCTTAAAGATGTGTTTGCATATCTCGACGACATTGTGATTGCCAGCAAGACCTGGGAAGAACATCTTAGCACCTTGGAAGAACTATTTCAACGCCTGCAAAAAGTCGGGCTGACAATCAACCTTGCTAAAAGTTCTTTCGGTCAAGCTAAAGTAGTTTATCTAGGTCATTGCATTGGTAGTGGGGAAATTATACCTAAAGGGGCTAATATAGACAATATCAAGAACATTCCTATTCCGCCACCACACAGCAACTAAAGTCTTTTTTAGGAATGGTTTCTTACTATGCTAAATTCATTAAGAACTTTGCTGTTATTACTGCTCCTCTCTATGCTCTTACTTCCCCTAAGGTAAAGTTTGACTGGACTGAAGAACACTGTCACATTTTTAAACAACTGAAGAGCATATTGGTTTCTAAACCCCTGTTAAGAGCTGCTGATTTTAATAAAGAATTTTTCATGCAGATTGACGCCAGCAATACAGGTTATGGGGCTGTTTTGCTACAGTCTTACTCAGTCGGTACCACAGAAACGCCACCACCACTTCATCATCTCCTTCCCATCGCCTACCACTCTCGCTTCTTCAAAGGAGCTCAAACCAGGTGGGCCATTGTCGAGAAGGAGCTTTATGCCATTGTCGCATCGCTACTACACTCCCAACCCTACTTGGAAGGACACCACAGAGTAGTAGTATATACCGACCATCGACCACTCATCTTCCTCGAACGCTCTCGCCTCCGAAACAACAAGTTGCTTCGTTGGTCATATATATTGTCGGCCTTCAATCTACAACTTCAGTCATTCGGAGGTACCAACAATCTCATCGCGGACACACTGTCGCGGCTTCCACCACCTTCAACACCACAACCATCTAGTCCCACTATAGTGGGCCCATCTTAGCGGGGGGGACTGTGACGAATTGCCACTCTCCCTCTTTGTACATAAATATATTGTATAATTTTATTTTCAACTATGTACCTTTTCTCCATTTGTGTATTATCTCTTTTGCTTCAGCGCCATCTCTTGACCGCGTAATCTATTTCCACTCTATGCTCCTTGCTTTGGTATTTTCACACCTTTCTTTGGATCTTGATTTTTGGGATGAAGTAGGAGTATACTTCCCACTACAAACAGTGACAGTTGTGATATTCATATCTTATTTTGCTATTTAGTACCGTAAGCTGTAACTAAAGTGTTGATATTTAATTAATGTCGGTGTTTTGATCACTTGTTTTTGTTATTGTGGATTAGTTGGTATTATAATATATATAAATACGTGAGCAGTGTTTCCTTTGTCACCATTTAAGTAATAATGGTTCGTGGGTTAAGTAATAAGATAATTTACGGTATGTTGAATTCTCCTAAGACCTGAGATATTCTATCACAGAGGTGACAATATATATATATATATATATATATATATATATATATATATATATATATATATATATATATATATATATATATATATATATATATATATATATATATATATATATATATATATATATATATATATATTGGATTTCATCTATTAAAAATCTTCTAATTATGCAGACCATACTAACTGAACAACATTTTC
This sequence comes from Palaemon carinicauda, assembly GCF_036898095.1. Lineage (NCBI taxonomy): Eukaryota > Metazoa > Arthropoda > Malacostraca > Decapoda > Palaemonidae > Palaemon > Palaemon carinicauda. The sequence continues at coordinate 53,649,594 of NC_090756.1, forward strand.
AAAAATTTCTTTCAACGAAAGTATAAAATACAAATAATCAACTGGAAATAAAATATGTAATCTAATTATGATTAATATTTCTGGATGTGTGTGTGTGTGGCATTAATTATTTTGGATGCAATAATTATCAAAGTGTTTCTTCCTTACAGCTTGGGAGGTCCTCCTCTTAGATGAAGCTGAAATCCGTAATTCGCAGCAATATTACGCAGACTTCTGTTGTAAACTTTACAATTACCTTCGGAAGACGGAGGAAGTCATAGAGAGGAAGAATCGGCAGTAGGTGAGCGAATAAACTTCCAATATGACATAAGGAAGTCTCTGCGGGTAGTTACGGAAATGGTGGATAGATTCAAAAGGGTGGAGAAACAAATGGTAGAGATGTGTCGTGAAAAAGAAGACGTCAACCCATTGGCGGGGCTAATCCATATCCCTACAACAGCCGCTGATGAATCTTACCTCTCCGAATCCCTCCTGACCTAGCCCGGAGGGTTGATGGTAGATGGAAGGTTGACTCCGATGGATTCCCAGGTGGTTGCCCTCGCTTGTGAGCTCGAAGAAATCCAGAGTGAAAAGAAGAAGTCCCAAACACTCGGGAAAGGCCGCGACAGTCTTCGCTCAGCATTAGACGCCCCCTTTAAAAAAAGGGTAAAATAGCGCTATTAAAATTTGGTTCCGAAATCAATAACGATTTCGTTATCCTTAAATGAATAAACATTATTTGTAATGTATGTATTCCATTAATTGAAATGGATGGTTTCCTTAATAAAAACTCCAAGAAAGGTTATGTTTCAATTATCCTTTACTTCATTATGAATTGCCCTAAGGTAAATAATAACAAAAATAAGTTTATTTCCAAGCGCCAGAGTTGAAACGGCAGTAGTACAAAATAGCTAGTGGAGGAGGTAGCATATGAAAATGCATACTTCGGACATTGAATATGCTCTGGAGAAAAGGTTAGGGCGTGAAGCCCATTTTTATGGGTGTGTACCCAGTGACCATTTGGTAGACTTCAAGATACCCTTGATAAGGACAAAGGCCATCATACTTATTGTGAATACTCTGCCATCACATAAGTATCGTGAAATCGGGAACTGGGTTGTATTTATAATACAGAAAAGCCCGGTAGAAAACATTATATTTTTTTACCCATTGGGGATGCAGCCAAAAAGATCATTCAGAATACTTTACTGATTTTCTACGAAGGTATTCTTCCATGAAGTGTTTCATAAATAATATGCGAGTGCAAAATTACAATTCGGCTTTTTGTGCATTCTTCTGCCTATATTTCACGCATAGCGTAAGTCTAAATGGTGTTTGCGCCTCCCTTAGAAAAATCAGGGAACATTTATCCACCACCGACTTGAAGGAAAACTACGTAACAGTGTTATTATACCAATTTCTCTATTTAAATTCAAGACCGTGTATGTACATCTGGAAATATACAAAACCTGAATTTTCAATGAAGATTTGTCAAGTGCTGAAGAAACGTAATTAAAAATGTTTTCCTACCGCTTTTAAGCGTGCAAATGTTAGGGTTTTAAATGAATGTTTTTAGACCCAGATTAATTTCCCACAAAGTGCTATGTCTTTATTCACGAAATGTTATTTTGCATGTGTGCTTTGTATAATAAAAGAAACTAAGTTATAATACGTTTTATATTAAGCATATATGCCAATATAAGTGATTATTACCCATATATGTTAATGTAAGCGAAAGGCCTTAAAACAAATGGACAGAGAGAGAGAGAGAGAGAGAGAGAGAGAGAGAGAGAGAGAGAGAGAGAGAGAGAGAGAGAGAGAGAGAGAGATAACAGTGGAGGAGGCGTGTAAACTTGATTGCCTCACGTTGGTACACATATATAGGCTTAAATTGAAAGGATGTCACTAAATATAGGGTCGAGATAGAGAACTTCATGCCTGGTGGTGACCACACACAGGAAACGCCCCCCTCGATTGCCTCACGTTGGCACACAAGTGTGTGTGTGTCTCTTAAGATTAAAAAAAAATGCACAGAGAGATGGGTACTTTTCCATAGGCTTAAATTGAAAGGAATGTGGTTACGGGGGAGGAGAGCCTCGTCTGCATACAAATGCGTGTCTCATGATAAAAAAAAAAAAAAAAAAAAAAAAAAAAAAAAAAAAAAAAAAAAAAAAAAAAAAAAAAAAAAAAAACTGCGTGCTCGGTAGGAACAATGTCACCATCTAAGGGCATGGGTCATCCAGATAGAAAACGACCCCCTAGGGGGCCTTACCTTACCTTACCTTATTTTTTGTTTGGGTTCCCCCAGGTCCCTCAGTGTGAGGCACCTCGTATATCCACCAGAGAGTTGCTAATGTATTTTTCGGTGTATTTTGCATCTTCCAGTCTTGGATGGTCTGGGATGCATCTTAGGTATTTATCGAGCTGATTTTTAAACGCATCTACGCTCACTCCTGATATGTTTCTTAGATGAGCTGGCAGCACATTAAATAGTCGCTGCATTATCGATGCTGGTGCGTAGTGGATTAATGTCCTGTGCGCCTTTCTCAGTTTACCTGGAATGCTTTTTGGTACTATTAATCTACCTCGGCTTGCTCTTTCTGATACTTTAAGCTCCATGATGTTTTCAGCAATTCCTTCTATTTGCTTCCATGCTTGTATTATCATGTAGCGTTCTCTTCTCCTTTCTAGACTGTATAGTTTTAAAAATTGCAGTCTTCCCAGTAATCAAGGTCCTTAACTTCTTCTATTCTAGCAGTATAGGACCTTTGTACACTCTCTATTTGCGCAATATCCTTTTGGTAGTAAGGGTACCATATCACATTGCAGTACTCGAGTGTATTACGCACATAAGTTTTGTAAAGCATAATCATGTGTTCAGCTTTTCTTGTTTTAAAGTGTCTGAATAACATTCCCATTTTTGCTTTACATTTAGCCAACAGTGTTGCTATTTGGTCGTTGCATAACATATTCCTATTCAAAATTACACCAAGGTCTTTAATTGCTTCCTTGTTTGTGATTGTCTCATTATTAGGTCCCTTGTATGCATACACCATTCCTTCTCTGTCTCCATAATTTATTGATTCGAATTTATCGGAGTTAAATACCATCCTATTTATCTCCGCCCATTCATATATTTTGTTTAGATCTCTTTGTAGTGAGTTCCTATCTTCATCACAAGTCATGCAAGATAGACAACTCTAAGCCTGCCGGTGACCATAGACTCAGAAAACGCCCCCTGTGGGCGGGGGGGGGGGGGAGGGGGGTTGGTAGTAGCTTGGGGTTAAGGGGGGGGGGTGGGTTGTTTGTAAACATAACCTTATGTTTGAATCCCCAAACAGACTGAGCAATCCTGACAATGGCCTCAAAAAGTGAGTAATCCTGACAATGGCCCCAAAAAAGGGGAAGGGAAGGTATTGTTTGTAAACAAAACCTTACGTTTAAACTCCCAAACGGACTGAGCAATTCTGACAAAGTGAGCAATCCTGACATTAGCCCCAAAAAGTGAGCAATCCTGACTGAGCAATCCTGACATTGGCCTCAAAAAGTGAGTAACTGAGGCATATTTCCTACTACTCATATATATATATATATATATATATATATATATATATATATATATATATATATATATATATATATATATATATATATATATATATATGTGTGTGTGTGTGTGTGTGTGTGTGTGTGTGTGTGTAAAGGGTAATTTACGAGAAACTCCCCATACACTTTAGAAAAATGATGATTGAATAATTGAATTAATTTTTTAAAACCCGAAGGCCTCTATAAAATCATATTTAATACTGTAATTTCAAATTTTCCAATTTTGAAGTGGGTTTCACAATATAATTTTTCTTTTCTATATTTTTTTTTTTTCGCTTCGATTCATTTGAGGATATTTATTATTTTTAATTAATCTCATTTTCTAAAAATCATCAAATTTTATTATGTTTCTTACTCCTTGCTTGTGTTTCATTATAGTTCAGAAAATAAGGTGATAACGTTCACGAAACATCAACAATAAAGGTAAGATTTTATTTTCTTAAATCCTGTGCTTTCTAAGAAGAACCTTTTATGACCCACACTATTGGCTTTGTCCTTCTTCAATGACGATCTTTTGAGTGGCTCACAAATATTTATGACGTATATACAAGTTATCTGATCGAGAATACAAACTTTTTTCATCTCTTTTTTTCTCCTTCCACCCTTACTGGAACCTGGAACAGCTGGATAAAACGAAGTACTTAATTCATTGCTTAAACGAAAGTAATTCGAATTTGTAGGAATGTGTTCATCCGTTTCCCCTCGTGCTGGAAGAGACTGGAATTTGGTACCATAGCCCAGAGTCAATATATCCATAGCCGAAAGCACTAGGGGGGAGAGAGAGAGAGAGAGAGAGAGAGAGAGAGAGAGAGAGAGAGAGAGAGAGAGAGAGAGAGAGAGAGAGATTTAATTTTTGCCAATGAAGGTAATGTTCAATGATTCTCTCATCTATAGGAAAAACTGTTTATAGTACACTGTTAAGAATTTGCATTTAAAAAACGTTAAAAATCCTGGAATAAATTTTGGTAGGCAATTACCGTTTTAAAATCCGATATATTGACGTTAAGGACTGATATTACGGTCACCAACTCTTATAAGATGATAACAAAGTAGGGTAACAATTACAGTCGCCTGCATTCCTTAAAATACGGCTGAGAACTGTATGATTTACGAAGAATTTCCGGTTAAAATTACTGTTTTTTAGCAGTTTAGGTTTTTAATATATCATCCATTTTATGTGGAACTTCAGAAGTTCAAACTCGCAGCGAATGTTTTTTTTTTTTTTTTTTTTTTTTTTTCTTACGTTGAACAGACTGATATGAGACTGTTAATAGCTTATATATGATATGTTTGTTTTAATGTTGTTACTGATCATAAGATATTTTATATTCTTTACTCATTAATTTTCTTCTATTGTGTTTTATTCCCTTTTTTTCTACATTGGGCTATTTTTCTTTGTTGAATCATTTGGCCTCATAGCATCGTACTTCTCCAAATAGCGTTGTAGCTAAGCTTAATAATAATAATAATAATAATGATAATAATAATAATAATAATAATAATAATAATAATAATAATAATAATATTAATAACCCTTATATGGAAATTATTTTGTTGAGGGAAAGTGGAAAGTACTTGTATTTTTTTTTATTTCTTTTTTTCTTTATATGCATCGTCTTTTTTCTAGATTTTTCATAATGCATCAATTCAAAATTGGAAAATTACGTCGTTCACAGAGCCCATAATAATAATAATAATAACATACATACATATACCAAAGGCACCTCCCCCAATTTTGGGGGGTAGCCGACAACAACAAGAAACAAAACAAAAAGGGGACCTCTACTCTCTACGTTCCTCCTGAGAGACATCATCAATAATAATAATAATAATAATAATAATAATAATAATAATAATAATAATAATAATAATAATAATAATAATAATAATAATAATAATAATAATAAGACAGCATTTAACTTATGTTGATTTTTTTTCTCATTGTAAATGACTGAATTTCTTAGTATTGACCTCTTAGATGATTCACTTTTATAGATTTTATAATATATGAAAAAGGAAAAGAAATTGATATTACAATTGAACTTTGAACATAATTATGAAAACTTTTCGTATCAAGGCTATTGTATTATCAAATGAATTATTTTTTTTTTCAAACGAAACAAAAGATAAGATATAGGATGCAAAGGCTTCTTTTTATAAGAGAATTCTAGAATATAGAATGATTTTTCTGTAACATATGATATTGTCTTTCATAAAATATTTCTTATTGTGTTTTTCGAATAATAATTAACGATTTGAAGTATCACTTTAATACTATACAATGTTCTAGAAGTTTTATTCCAACTGTGACGAGATTGTGGAATGATGCTGTAGTACAGTATTTACCCTACGGAAATTTACATTTTGTTAAGTGATAAAAAGACAAAGCCTATTAATTAATCATCAGTCATGATTTATTTTTATTAATAGAATTATATTGAAAGGTTTAATTTTATGTCTTTAGATTTATGAATTAGATTATTTCTGCGGTGATTTCATATTAATCCTATTCTCTCTCTCTCTCTCTCTCTCTCTCTCTCTCTCTCTCTCTCTCTCTCTCTCTCTCTCTCTCTCTCTCTCTCTCTCTCTCTCTCTCTCTCTGTAGAATTTAAAAAGTAATGTAAGAGTTAAAAAACACTTTTCTCTTTTTGCATGGTTTCAGAAACTCTTGTAATTGGAGATAATCTGAAGTAAGAAGTAATTTTGCGAACTTTGACTTACACACACTCTAATACAACTAGAGTTTTGCACACCCAAATGGATCATATATTAGTTAAAATAGGCGAATTATATTTTTCAGAATATGCTATACGTATTTATAGAACACCACGAATAAAATAGTGAGCCACCCACTAATGTAATTCGGGGTCGAAATTGGTAAAAATGGATTGACACAAATTATGAAATAAGTCAAATGTATTAATGTGTAAAATGCCTGTGTCCTACACCGTCCCTGTTCTAGTATATACGAGGAATTTTTTATGGTACTGGTCTGTCTGTTGTTTTTGTTATTATCCTCTCCAAAATTCGAAAGTTAATAGTTTGAAAATATACTAAGTTCCAGCATCGATAACTGTTAGTTTTTAAGGTATTTTCAAAATTCTTAGTCTACTTAAAGTACCATTTGGTCTACTTATGTCCCACCTATGAAATTATTATTATTATTATTATTATTATTATTATTATTATTATTATTATTATTATTATTATTATTATTATTATTATTATTATTATTATTATTATCTAGGCTAGAGCCATAGATGGAGAAGCAGAATGCCATAAAGCCCAGAGGCTCCAAGAGGGAAAAATAGCCCAGTTAGGAAAGGAAATTAGGAAATAAATAAACTACAAGAGAAGAAATAGACAATTAAAATCAAATGTTTTAAGAATATTTTTGTGCGATGGTACCAACTTCGGAAATATTGATTTGAAGTGGATTTTATCTGGGATAGTTATCGATAACATAATACATTAGTTAAATTTTGAAAACAGATATTCAGAGCTACAAAATGATACCATTGAAATATGAAATGATTTTATAATAAATCGCAAGCAAGGTTATTACGAAAAAAAAAAACCCTGATATTCTAGAAAATAAATAAATACATAAGAATGGTTTTGTATGGTATATAGCCAATTTGTAATCATTAAAACATTTGTTTTAATGTTGTAGCTTAACATGAAATGATTTTACGGGCTGCATTATTGCAAGAGCTCTTGATTGGCCTAAAGGAACTGGCAATCGTCAATAACATGAAATGACTGTATCGGATAGAATGTTTACTAAGAGATAGATATGATTCCAATATAGAATTAATTTCTAGAATCTTACTTGCCTACCGCAGCCTAACAGAATATCAAACTTATTGTTTTATTATGAAAAAGTAGTAACACTATTCTATTTACCTTATTTTCGTAGTCCATAGGAAGAGCCAGTGCTGTTCCAGCTTGTAAGTAAAAGGGTTGCCATGTTTGTTTTTGTTTGTGTTTTTCTTTTTCTTGTTGCGTAGGTGCTATTAGTTTGATGAAGATAAAGAAGGTCTCGGAATGAACCTTACATCTTAAAGGGAAGGGTCCTCAAAATGCTTATAATTTCTATCATTACTGTAGGCTTCTTTTTTTTTTTAGCTTTCATACACTAACTCAAACACCTATCACCTGAAGTAGTCAAGCAATTTGGGTACAAATGTTCAATATCCATTTTGCTTGTGGAGCAAGATACCACACGCCACCCAGATCAAAATCTCTTTTTTTTTCGTATGACCAGGAGCAACACTGAATCTAACTGCATTGGCATCACTCACACTATTACTCGTCTTGAGGTCTTCCATTGGGTAATCCTTAGAGACGACGCTGCTTGAAGCATCACTGAACTGCTTGCCAGTAGAAGAGCGCTTTATGGCTTTCCTCCAAGTGGAGCCCTCGTTGGAGTTTTAAAAGTCCTCTGTTTCTTCGTCACATAGGTAGGGAATGGGAGGGTTCTCTTGTCTGAGCCAATACCTCCTTCGCATAAACAAACCGAAGTTTGTTATAGACTTTTCTATGATGGACCCCATCACTATGCAGGGAAGGGTGACCTGATACAAGATGGAACATTTCAAAGGAATTTTCTTTAATGCCAAACGCCATAAAAAAGCGACTTGATACAACATTTTGAAGTACTTGCAGGGTATTGATAGCACGTTTGCCAGTATTAGGTTAAAATGATGGTCTTATTCTGCCCAAGCCTGGATCAAGCAAGTTTAAAAAAGGGTGTTGGAAAACCTTACCAAAGAAGCTGGATACCGCAATTTCAAGATATTTTACAACGATTTTTTCGTGCATCTGAAACTCTTATATCCTTATTAATGCATTTTTTAAGGTGAATATGCGTTATGTAATAAGAGTATCCCGATAATATGAATAAAACATTTCAGCAGTAATCTCTGCAATTACTTTTAATACATAACTATAAATTCCCGGGAAACCTCATCAACTGGCTACCTCTTGAGTTATATCTATAATCATTGGAGCGTCTGCATCCTTCCTTTCAACAATCAACCAACGGTAATTCTTGACTCATCGAATTGTAGTTAGTCTCAACTTTTTCCAACTTGATTCATATCGGAAACACAATCTCTTTATATCCAGCTCATGTATAATAAATGTTTACCACTTGGGTGTGTGTGTGTGTCTGTGTGAGAGAGAGGATGGGGCTGAAATAGAGTAACAGATTCACTTCAATTTATAATGAATTCAATTTGATATATCTAACAAAATTATAACGATTAATCATTCAAAAGCTTGTTTTAATACCACCATTTCTAGCAATGACTATAACGATCTTATTCTGTATTAACATCAGTTCTCTGTACTAATTTTTTTTTGCGTTTCTTTTATTTCTCAGGAAGAATTACATAAGGTGACACGAAATATCAGTTTTTTTTCACCTCCCTATTTACCATTTCCCCTCCTTCTCGCGAATAGGAAAAGGTGGAAAAACAGAAAGATAAATCCGGGCAAACGTCCATTTAAATTTCTCTCGTAACGGTCAGTTGTGTTGGCGCACTGGTAAAGACTCTTCTCCCTCTTAAAATATCCCATCGTTATTCTCACCAATGGTTTCCTCTATATCTATACTATGCTACTGTGACTCCATTTACTGTTGGTATTGGAGAGTGATTTGATTATCCTTAAGCAGGCACAGTTTTACCTGGACATAGCATCGAAACTCTGTAATTTCATCTTTCAGTTGCTCTACCCATCGGCCTAACAGCAGACTTTCCTTAATATATCATTCTTCATTTTTTATCTATCGACGTCAATTGATGTTTAGCTAAATTGGTATTAAAACTTGTGGTATTTTTTATATAAAAAACAATTAACATCAGAATATCTTTATACTAGAGTACATATATACCATCTCCTTAGGAAAAGTTTCTCACCTGATTAAACTAGGAAACATGGTCTTTTGCATGACTTCCCCGGATACGGCATTGATAAGTTCCTTATCCTGTGTGTTTGTGGTTTGTTTTGTGCCCCAATGTTTATAATGGCTGGAATTCCGACAGCAAATAGCGACCGATTCAATGGGAGGTTCCCCAATAGCGATTTGCATAATGCAATAAAGAATTGGAGTCTCAAAGAAGACGACTTTTCAACCAGATAAACATTGTTCGGGTTGTGATGAGGATGAACCGTTTGAAAGGAAGATAGAGAAAAAAAAGAGGTATTGTTCACTTATTCTTGTTGCAGTGTTTATTTATATGGACATTATTTGTGTATATATATATATATATATATATATATATATATATATATTATATATATATATATATATATATATATATATAATATATATATATATATATATATATATATATATATATATCCATTTCTGATTGTGGGCACCTTATGGTGAAAGGGTTTGAGTTTCGCCATGATCAGCAAAGCTATACTAGTCAGGGCCACCAACACTAGGTTGGTTTGCTGTGAGCGATCAGACGAAAGTCTCCCACCATCACCAATCCGAAGTGGCCATCATGGTGAAGAAAACTAGTCAAACACAGATATGACCAAGGCCATGCCTGAGTCCTTTGTCCTGCAGTGGACTAGAAACAGCTGCATTTGTTGTTGTTGGCAGATGTACGATAAATTTCTCTATATTTACTTCGAATAAGAATGATTTTATGTTCATCTGGATAACTGATGGTTGAATTTGTAACATTTGGTCATTGATGATGATTTATTTATTTAACATTGTTTAGCATTTAATTCTCTCAGAAGAATAAGTTCAAATACTGCCCTAAGATAGAATAAATTCGATTGAAAAAATCTTTGACGTCTCAGTGTTATTCATCTAAATAGTAAACCTTTCTTGAAAAACTGTGACAAATTACAAATTGAAGGTTTAAAGGTCCCTCATGAACGGCAGAGGCAAGGGATAGTGACAATGCCCTAGAGACTGACCCTATTTATCCGTGTTTGGGGTTAGAGTTTTCCCACCTGAGAGTATACCCAGTCACGCTATTGTATCTGTTTCCTTATTTCTTTTCTCGATGAGCTAGTTTTTCCTTGTTGGGGCCCCTGGGTTGATAGCATCCAGATTTTCCAACTAGGGTTGTAACTTAGCTAATAATAATAATAATAATAATAATAATAATAATAATAATAAAGACATTGACTAACCATGCAGCCATTGTGCACCCAGGAGAGAGAGAGAGAGAGAGAGAGAGAGAGAGGAGAGAGAGAGAGAGAGAGAGAGAGAGATATTAACTTCAAATAACATCATCTAGGGCGTTAATTACATTTCCACGCAAGCTGTATTAGTGAGCTAATTGTTTCAAAGCTAAAGGTTACATTTTACTTCTAAGTGAATTAATGTTATCATATTTTGTAATTATTCAGAAGTAATGAATTCTTAATAGGAAAGAAAGGTTACAGCCCTTTGTACAACACTTTTCAGCCTAACTGGTACAAGACAATAATCCATCATCATCCTCATCTCCTCCTACGCCTATTGATGCAGAGAGCCTC
>NC_090756.1:53670693-53673193 GCF_036898095.1 Palaemon carinicauda
TTAATACCCTTAACAACATTGAAATAGATCTATCATATATAAACTATAGAATCTTCATGATAAAAATAGGTTAGATATAAGGCTGTATATTGTGCCTGAGTGTACCCTCCAGCAAGAAAACTCTAGGGTACCTAAAACTGTTCGTTATTTATATTATCAGTAGAGTACGCAACCCGTCAAACATGACACTTATGTTCTTAGATAGATATGCACTCACGTGCACACATAGATTATAATAATAATAACACATAATAATGATATTAATAATAATAATAATAATAATAATAATAATAATAATAATAATAATAATAATAATTGTGTTTATCTACAAATAATTGCATTGACAATTCCTCCATCTGTTTGCCTCAAATAAAACTAATGAATGACAAAAACAGAAAGAGTCTTTGCTTGAAGCCTTCCTTTGGAAAGACTTAATCAGCCCATTAATGATCAGTAATTACTGAAGGAATTCCTTCATTGTCAGAACTAGGACGTGCACTAACAGTCAGTGCGTTCATCAGGGTAGGATACTCTACCGTGGAGATTAGACAATCGAAATGGCTTCCTCTATTTTTGGTGATAAAGAGTTATTGGTGATGGGATTAGGGCTTGTTGCGGCGCATTCTACTTTGAAGAAACGAAGAAAGACCAAGTCAAAATGGTGTAGATAATGCATTTGGTATTTTGACATATAGGTTTAGGATTTTCCATAGCGCCTTAAATGTGGACTATATAAGTTGCGAAGAGATTGTGATAGGCATGTTGTGTTCTGCACAATTTTTTGCGTAGCACTAAGAAAAACGACTATACAGATTTAAATGTTGAACATGATGATGATGTAGTCTCTCTAGTAGGCTTAAATACAGGTTACGATAGACATGCATCACAAGCTAGCCTGCATTGAAGGGAAATATTTAGAAACTTTTTTTTTTGCAATGAACGAGCATTATGTTTTCAAGAACATATGATTGCTAAGAACTATTAAACACTGTAAAAAACAACTGCATTTTCTCATGTTTTTAGAAAGACCAAGAAGTCAGCTATGACTTACTGTATGGGGCCAAATTACATCTAATAATAAACTTTTTTTATATTGTGAAACCATCTGTATTTTTGAAAATGAAACTGTTTTTTGTTTAATAAATAAATAACAAATATTGTGTTGCTTACCTCGTGCGCTTGTAAATTCGAGGTGGATGTTCTAATAGCTTCCTGATCCTTTAAAAACATTAAATATTCAGAGTAAGTCCCAGTTGGCGTATACACATCATCTGCCCCAATTCCAGACCGCATAGAATCTTCGACTTTTTTTGCTTCTTTCCTGAAATAACTCCTGTACATGTTGATTTTTTTCTTCTCCAAGTCTGTGGTTGCTTCATTTTTTTTTTATATTTATATAGATAATATTTTGACTTAATTTGCCAAAGGCATGGCTGTTCTTTGTATAACTGAAAATAATCGCCCCAAAATTCTCTATCTTCCGGCATCTTAACTACTTAAACCTCACTCAAATCTCTGCACCAACATTCCTCACACTCTGGCCATGTGGTTCACACTGATAACTGACTGGTAGCCATTCACGGTCAATGTTCCCTTCAGTGCGCGTTAGCCCCGCCTCCAAAATCAAGCAAAGTTGTATTCTCATCAGTCTAACTGACAGTTGTACTGACAGGCCTCAAACAACCCCATTCACGATCATTTTTGCCAAGTTTGAAGGAATTCCTTCAGTAATTACTAATCGTGAATGGCTTGCTTAAGGGAGCGCTTGCAAGCAGCATTAGCAGAAAGCAGCGCTTCTAAAAGACTTACTTTAGTCTTTTCAAAGGAAAGTCTTCGGGCGATATACTTGGAGGAAGGAAAAGGTCTCAAGTTTTTAGTGTCTTAGCTGCAAAAGAAATCTCAGCAGAGAGAGAGAGAGAGAGAGAGAGAGAGAGGAGAGAGAGAGAGAGAGAGAGAGAGAGAGAGAGAGAGAGAGAGAGAGAAATAGTCTATATACCTTATGTAATAAAGAGCAAGCGTTATATATATATATATATATATATATATATATATATATATATATATATATATATATATATATATAATATATATATATATATATATATCTATATACGGAAAGATATAATCTGTGTAGGCGTGTGGCATTTTTTGACAGGTCGCATACTCTAGTTATCTAATAATGTTTCTTGTTCTCTTGGAAGCTAAAAAAGATAGAAAAAACAATAACTATAGAAACAAACAAATGTACAGATACATAGGTTGAAAGAAAAACAGAAAAACTTGATAGCATGACTTACATATAAACATGTTATTTTCCTATTCCGAGTAATAACAACATTCCTTGACATGTTACCAAACTCACCTTCATAGAAAATGAGAAAATAAGTAAGAATGTAATTAGGTGTCTAGAAAGGCCTTTTACTGACAGCATCCATCTCAGATAAATCACGAAGAGGAAACTCGGAACCAAAAGCTTCCTCTTCTCTCTCTCTCTCTCTCT
>NC_090756.1:53680791-53690791 GCF_036898095.1 Palaemon carinicauda
GTATTATAAATAGCTGTCGGTTGTCATTTTAATAATGCATTCATTTTTCATGTTTTTTTGGGGGATACTTTACTATGAAACCTTTTCTGAGTGGGGATTCCTTAACGTGGTGTAAGGTTTTTTGTATCGCCATGATCAGTAAAACTCTACTAGTCAGGGCCCCCATAATAGGTAGATTGCATTGAGTGATCGGACTAAAGTCTTCCACCGTCACCAATCCGTACTGGCCAGCGTGGTGATGAGAACCGGCTAAACCCATGACAAGAATACCTATATGAGGCTTTTGTCCTGCAATGGACGAGAAACGGTTGCATTGTTTTTGTTGTTGCGTGTATATATATATATATATATATACTATATATATATATTATATATATATATATATATATATATATATATATATATATTCGTTTGTGTGTGAGTGTGAAAACTGTTTCTTACTATTGGATACATGTATTCCTAATAGCAACGTTTTTTTCTTATTGATTTTCATAGACAAATATCAATACTACGACGTCATCATAACAAAAGTTTTTCTTAGGCAATAATTGTAAAAAAGAAAATACATATTCTATAAAACCTTTTAAAACATTCACATCATGGAATTGAATTTTATTGAATGGTTCGAGAATTGTTTTATATGAAATATGTTTTTTGGATGAAAACATCTTTTTTTATGAGGGATTAATCTTATTGTTTTTTAAATATCAAAATATCAACATTAGTAAACTTGGTAAAGTTGAATCCACAGAAAATGCTTTGTTTGACCACAATGACAATCACTGGCAGATTTTTAACTTGATGAATATATTTATTATTATTATTATTATTATTATTATTATTATTATTATTATTATTATTATTATTATTATTATTATTATTATTATTATTATTATATTATTTTCATCAATATGAGGAGGTAACCAGCCCATATGGCTCGAACTTGGCTCTTAAGTAGCTGGCCATTAAGTTGGAGGAGGTTATGTTTTCGCCCCTGTTAGTTCGTTTGTGAGATAGAGAGGCTTTTTGGGATTAATTTTGATGTTGAGACGTGAAGTGATTCAATTTTTAAAGTCCTAGATCAAAGGTTAAGGTCAAGGTCGAGCAAAACGTCGACCAAATTAACCCTAACCTTAACCCCAAGTTTGCACATAGTTGTCACACCAACTTCAATGCTCCTAAGGTATAAATATATTTTGAAAATACAAGCTGGCTTTGAAGAAAATAAGCTTCCATGGCGGAGGTCTGCAGTCTCAGAGTATCTTTTCTCGTTAGTAAATAGAAATTAAATTAAGATGATATAAACGGTGCAACTTTTGTTTATATCTTCTTTCTTTTCGAAAGAGCCGTCCATTTTGTAAATTATTTTATCTGAACATTAAAATAATAAGTAATTTTCTATTCCTTATCAAAGTTAGAATCTTAAAGACAACGTTTCAATGGATAATGATGATAATGATGATAATAATGATAAGGATATTAATGCCAACCCACAGTCAGCTTTTTAGAGGACAAAATAATAATAATAATAATAATAATAATAATAATATAATAATAATAATAATAAAAATTAATACTAAAAGTGTGAGATTCATGTGATAGAGACAAAAACGCAAAGGGACAGTCCAGAGATCCACACCACCAGACCTCCCATGCCTGTGGACTACATTTATATCGTACCATACTGTACCTTGGGGCCTTGATTTTTTTTTTTTAATTGATATTGTTAATTCATGATTTTTTGTTTATGTGAAAGCGCAAAAACCTTAACAGGTGTACCAAAATTCGATTTAGAAATTGATATCAAATTAATATCACATATGTATATAATTCATTTAGTAATGATGTTTTTTTTAAACTTTGCTTGTTTGTACAGATGTTGTCGTCATATTATGACAACTTTCTGTTATGCTAAACTTGGCAAAGATTAATATTTTGTTTTGTTTACAATTTTCACTGAGAGTTTTGGCGTTGCAATTGACACTTTGAGTTCAGCAACATTCAGAAGGACTTCATCACAAGAGCACTTCAGATCCACGAATCAAGAAATTCTGTCCAAAAGATGGCGTAAGTGTTCCTATACTGTATCTTTTACAATTTCTCTTCCGTTCAAATCGTTTATCGTGGGAAATGCCGAAAGACTATTGTTTTTTTTCAAGTATTTGAATTAGTTGTGTTTTCCCCATTGATTTATTCTTTTAGTGTCTGGTTTTTCGTTGGTAAATCTTTACCCTTATGTTATCTAGCTTTCATTAAACATCGAAACGACAGGATCCTAACTAGCCAAACATAGGAAGCTGTGTCCTTACTCGTTGGCAGGGATCTCATTACTACCATACACCACTCTCTCTCTCTCTCTCTCTCTCTCTCTCTCTCTCTCTCTCTCTCTCTCTCTCTCTCTTTCTCCATAATTTGGTCTCAAAGAGGCGACTTTGTAGATATCAAGCTTGGTTTAGGCGAGGTCCGAAAGTAGGAAAAAAATAGTTTTGCCTTAATACTTTGAGTATCTTTTCATTTATCCATGAAAAATTCAAAGTATAAATATACTTCAAATACTTTTTTGAGGTTCCTTTTAGTCTTCTGTGATGTCACACTTTAACCTTTATTAAGGGTTGTTATTATCTGTGCTCTTTAAGAATCTTCGGTTTTTTAATACTCTGTAGAGAATATCCGCCAAATTAAGGAACAGTGCAATATCCATAAAAATCAATCCTGTATGTACAAGATCAGGTAAGGTTAGGGAATGGCTACCAATGACTCACCACCCAACCTATGGCCAGGAAGGCCAGGGAATGGCTACTGATAACTCACCAGGTAGATCTATATGCCCCAAAACACCCAACCTGTGACTCACAGGTTTATGAATTTTATCGAAGTTCTTTCAATTGGATTACTGATTTATTAGAAATGAACTTATATGCTGCGAGGGCCCTTGAGCTTATAGCATCCTGCTTTTCCAATTAGGATTGTAGCTTAGCGTAATGATAAAAATAACACCATTTTCCTGAGGTGATTATTGTCTGTTTTGTTCGAATCAATTCTTATTCAGTCAATAGGTAAACATTCTGATCCAAGTCAAGGGACCATAATGTCTCAAAGAAAAAGAATGCCAAGAAAAACAGAGAACCGTGAAAATATGGTTTTAAATTTATCTTCATCATTAGAAAGACGAAATATTTCTCTTATCGTTTAAACGAAGATAACTTATAACATTTTATGATACAATATTTTAGACGACCTGACCTGGAATGAAGTAACGTGTCAAGATTTCTTGCTTGAAGGTACACTCGAGTACACCTTTGTATTTTCAATTCTTTCCTCTCTTGTTTTTTTTTTTTTTTTTTTGGGGGGGGGGAGGTTTTTATAGTTTATAGATGGAAGATCTATTTTAATGTTGTTACTGTTCTTAAAGTATTTTATTTCAATTGTTCAAGACTTTTCTTGTAGTTGATGTATTTCCTTATTTCTTTCCTCACTGGGCAATTTTTCCCTGTTGGAGCCCTCTATGCTTATAGCATCCTGCTTTTCCAACTAAGGTTGTAGCTTTGTTAGTAGTCATAGTAATAATGGTAATTGAATACTGAATTTTTTACTTGAAAATTCAAAAATTTGGATAAAATTTATTGTAATTTTCTTAGCATTTGATTGAAGAACCAGACAATTTGAATTTATTTTCTGTCAAATTTACTCCCTTGAATGTGTTATTTGCCTTTTTGGTGACACACTGTTGCATGGACAGACTCACAACCATAGAAGGGCATCATATCACAGATGCATTACACAGAATACATTTATCTCGACATTTGATCGATTTGTCCTATTAAAAAGTTTCGGCAATTTCATGCAATCATCACTTGATAGGGAAACAATGGTTTTGAAATAATTTCACGTCATTGGTCTAGTGTTCATAGAAAATCTATATGAAAAAAAAATCATAAAAAATTAAATCGTTTTTATTTATCTGAAAAAAAAAAAAAAAAACGTTGGTGACACAGTTGCAAGAGACCATCTATGGATCTATAAGCTCAATCTACTTTTCCTAGCTGCCTAGTTCCCCAGGTCCTAACGTGGGGGGGGGGGGGGGGGAGCGGATTTGTGTACAACCATGTCCTTCCTTTGGGGAGAGAGAGTTGTGGAAACCTCCATGCCTGTCAATCTGTTGGACGGGGATTTGAAACCCTCGCTCAAGCTAAATAATTTCTTATGGTGCCTGTAACCTAACCATCCTTGCGAGGAAGGGAACAAGGTGTTGGTGAGCCTATAAGTCAACCTACTGAGTCATGAGTGCCATTGCCTGGTTCACCCTGGTCCTAGCTCATGTCTGAGTTTGACCATTTCCATCACCATCCTGTCCACTGCGGATTGGTGATAGTGGGAGACTTTAGTCTGATCTTTCTCAGCAAACCAACCTAGCATGAATGTCGCTGACTTGTACAGTTTTGCTGGTCATGGCTATACACAAACCCTTTCGCCTCGTTAAGGTATCCCCACGTAGGAAGAGGTATATATATATATATATATATATATATATATATATATATATATATATATATATATATATAATATATATATATATATATATACACTGTATATAGTAACTATATATATATATATATATATATATATATATATATAATATATATATATATATATATATATATATATATATATATATATATATATATATATATATATATACACTGTATATATAACTATATATATATATATATATATATATATACATATATATATATATATATATATATATATATATATATATATAATATATATATATATATATATATATATATATAAAGATAGATAAATAGATAGATAGATAGAGAGATATAGTGTATATTCGTAATTAACTAAACTAGTAAGATATCATTAAATTCTAACACTATCTGAAAATACTCACAATTTTCATCCAATTCTGGACATAGAAATATTTATTAATGAAATCTAAATCACCCTTCAATATTTTCAGCTAGATTACCGGATATTATATTGTATATTGAGTCACTAAAAAGAGAGTTGGAAAATGTGCAATGTGATTTCATCCGGCTGTAGCATAGAAACTTTTATTCATTGCAAGAGAGAGAGAGAGAGAGAGAGAGAGAGAGAGAGAGAGAGAGAGAGAGAGAGAGAGCAGGGAAGGATATAAATACATGCGGCCAATAGGAGAGAGAGAGAGAGAGAGAGAGAGAGAGAGAGAGAGAGAGAGAGGAGAGAGAGAGAGAGAGAGAGAGAGCGCAGGGGAGGACACAAAAACACACGGACAAAAGAACGACAGAATAGAAACAGAGAGAATCATGGGTATCATTGCTGTAGTTTGTATAGGCTTTCTAGAAAGAGAGAATCAAGACAATAGTCTTCGTATGGGAAGGAGACTGTTGGATGCCATTCCTCGTTGTTTCCAACATTATGATGCACACACGTCCACAGTAATGCGTAACATCGGTTTTAGGATCTTATGGACAATATGAGATTCTTCTAGTCTCGTTTTGAATTCCTCTGTTTGATCTATTTTCATTTTCAAATATACTCTCTCTCTCTCTCTCTCTCTCTCTCTCTCTCTCTCTCTCTCTCTCTCTCTCTCTCTCTCTCTCTCTCTCTCTCTCTCTCTCTTCCTTTATCCATTGATTTACTTTTTTACTTCTTTTTATTTCTAACTTATTTTCTACCTAAGCTAGGACCAGGAATGGCCAGGCAATTGGTGTTGATCATTCAGCAGAGAGACCGATAGACTCCCCTATTCCATATCCTTATCTCACAAGTATGATGAGGTTACAGACACTACAAGAAACTATCGATCTCAAATAGTTCTTAGACCCCCGTCCAACAGATCGCTAGGCATAAATGGTCTAAATTAAAATTAAATCTTCCAAAATAAAATGTCTCTATGACTTATCGTATTCGATGTACGAAAGAAAAGAAACCAACTGAAACATCTACTTGGATATGAGAATAGATTTAGTCTGGAACAGTTGTGTGTGAAAGCTCCGTGTAAAGTTTCAAGGGCAGAGCAGCATTGAAGGGAAAAACCTTCAGTTTTATAAGTGTGAGCTGAGGATGAGGGTCTTTGGGGGACGCAATAGGTTAACCTGCTGAGTCATCAGCATCCATTGCCTCGCCTCCGTGATCCTAGGTTAGATGGAGGTGGGCTTTGGCGCTGATCATATGTATGTATGGTCAGTCTCTAGGACATTGTTCTGCCTGCTAAGGCAATGATATTTCTATTAATCCAAAAACCTTCTGTTTGATATGGTTTCACTCCCTTGATACTTCTTAACATCTCTGAGGAAAATCAAAGCGAGAATTTTGTTTTCTCAACAATATTAATCATCTAACTCTTCTGGAACCAGATCAATCTGTAATGAATCACTTCCTTCGTATTGATATTTATATTGAACCTCTAGACAGTGAATCATGAAAATGTTTACAGGATAGAGTAATTGTCTTCACTGCCATAATATTAATTGTTTACTGATATGACCTGACATCCTTGTTGCCCTGGCATTCTTTTTAAAATTGTTTCTCGTATAAAGTATTTTTTAAAGAAATTGTAAATCATTTTGTTTAAATTTTCTAAGGTTGAAGTAAGCTTCACCTAACCTAACCTAACTTAACTTAACCTAACCTAACCCAACCCAAACCATCTCAAACGATACTAAACCTACCTAACCCATCCTGGCCTAATCTAACTTGATCTAACATTACCAAACCTAACCCAACCTAACTTAACCTTAAGCTAACCTATCCCAACCAAACCTGACCTAACCTAACTTAACCTAACCTATCGGCGTCCATGAATTTAGATGTCGAGATGCCAGAAAACCTGAAAACAATCAGTTTATCATCCTAACGGTTAACCTAACCAAACCAAATTCAACCTAGCCTAACACTATCACACCTGACCCAACCTAACCTAACTAAACCTGACTCAACCTAACCAAAACTTACCTAACACAACTTCACCCAACGTAACTCAGCTAAACCTAACTAAACCTGACTCAAAATAACCTATCTAAACCCAACCTAACCCAACCTAACATAACCTAACCTAATCTAACCAAACTTGACCCAACCTAACCTAACCCCTCCCTACCTCCCTAACCTCACCCAATCCAACCTCACCCAACCCAACCCCACCCAACCGAACCTAACTTAACTTTTCTCTATCAAGACCGAATTGTGTGTAACAACAAAGAGAAACACATGGATTGGAATAATGCTAGATAATAAGGCGCAAAATAATGTTGTTACATAATTCTTCTTGGTATAATTTTGTTAATTTTCAACTGGCCATTTTGTATTGAAGGACCGTTTGCTTTCTTGTGTTTCGCTTTAATTCATTATTATTATTATTATTATTATTATTATTATTATTATAATTATTATTATTATTATTATTATTATTATTAATCTTGGAAACCAATCGAACGGGAGAAAAGATCCTTTGAAAATGATTTTAGTTAAAAAGATATGCCAAATTATCATAACAGAAAAGGCTATAAAAGATATGTAATTGAAAGAAATGATTGAAGAGATCGTGTCTTTTTACAAATGAAAATTGAGAAGTGAAAACATGAGAATATAAGGTCTCGTATATCTATTAAATTCTATATCATTTTGTACTTCTTTAAAACTGATACGTTTTATGGTTTTACAAAATATCATATTACATTGATACAAAAAAATCAAAGTTTTATAACAGTAACATACCAGTGTCAACAAGATATTTGAAACACAATATAATTTTTCCATTTCGAAATAATTTTCCCAAATATTCAAGAGGTCACGTTGCAATTGAAACGTGAATTAAGTACTGCAATATAGCAACTTTTATTTTCTATGCTGAAGGAAAAGCTTATTGCATTGATATCATCTTGGTCTGTATTATATGAACAGCTTCGTACGAAAAAAATATCAAAATTATATATTTTATAATATATTATTCAATGGTTTATATTATTTATTCCTCGTTCGTCTTTATAGTTTGGCATTGATTTCTCGTTGTGTATAATAAAATGATAAATGATGATAAAATTATAATAATAATACCAACATTAAGGGGACATCAATCTATTTTATTTCTTATCCTCTTGTTAATTTTTGAAGTTTTCAAAGTATGTATATGGAAAATATATTTTAATGTTCGTATTATTCTTAAAATATTTCATTCTAATTGTTCATCACTTCTCTTGTAGTCTGTTAATTTTCTTGTTTTTTTGCTCGCTAGGCTATTTTCCCTTGTTGGAGCTCTTTGGCTTATAGCATCCTGCTTTTCTAGCTAGTGTTGTAGCTAGGCTTATAATAATAATAATAATAATAATAATAATAATAATAATAATAATAATAATAATAATAATAATAATAATAGATATTATTATTATTATTATTATTATTATTTCAATTATTATTATTATTATTATTATTATTATTATTATTATTATCATTATACTAATAACAACGACAACAACAACAGCAACACCAATAACTACCATAATAATAATAATAATAATAATAATAATAATAATAATAATAATAATAATAATAATTGCAACGCAGATAACAGCAGATTATTATTTATTTTCTCTTTTAATACAAATATTCAGAACCATATTTAGTTCGTCCGTTAAGTTCAAGCAGATCACTGATAAATAAATTAAAACAGAGTTCAAAATCAAATCATTTGCTTGCAAAAATATATTTGTATTCTTTCGAAACGTTAAAACAGTAGAACTGATTTTTGATTACGTATTGTATTGTATTGTATTGTATATTGTATTAGTTGACAACAAAAAATGCCGTTATTGCAAAATACATATCTAGAAATACAGTTCGAGAAATAATTGACACTTAATCATGAAATGAAGCACACATTGTATTGTATGAATAGTAAATCAGCAAATCTTTCTTATAAATAAAAATGTGAAGGATCTGCATTTGTGTTTGATATATTATATATATATATATATATATATATATATATATATATATATATATATATATATATATATATATGTATGTATATATATATATTATATATATATATATATATATATATATATATATATATATATTTATATATATAAATATATATATATATATATATATATATATATATATATATATATATATATATATATATATATATATATATATATATATATATATATATATATACATGCATATATATAGACGTATATATATACGTAAAATATATATATATATATATATAATATATATATATATATATATATATATAATATATATATATATATAAATTTGTTGTCCACTGTAGAACAATACCCTCGGAAATTTTCTACCACTTGCGTTTGCGTATGTTTTTTTTTTTTATATGCCAGTTCACACCCGCAAACTTTCTTAGTTCCTCAAATCATAGTCTTCTCTTGCTTCCTTTACTTCTTCGACAATCTCTAACGACCTATGCTGCTATTGTTAATTTCCAAATATCATTTGTCATCCTCTTTATATAGTCTGCCCATATTTATTTTCTCTTGCATGTTCTTAAAATAATATATATATATATATATATATATATATATATATATATATATATATATATATATATATATATATATATATATATATATATATATATATACATATATATATATATATATATATATATATATATATATATATATATATATATATATATATATATATATATATATATGTATTTATGTATGTATATATACATATATATATACATATATATATATATATACAGTATATATATATATATATATATATATATATATATATATATATATATATATATTATATATATATATACATACATATTTATATATATATATATATATATATATATATATATATATATATATTATATATATATATATATATATATATATATATATACATATATATGTATGTATATATATATATATATATACACATATATATATGTAAGTATATATACATATATATATATATATATATATATATA
>NC_090756.1:53705791-53708291 GCF_036898095.1 Palaemon carinicauda
GACAAATATCAATACTACGACGTCATCATAACAAAAGTTTTCTTAGGCAATAATTGTAAAAAAGAAAATACATATTCTATAAAACCTTTTAAAACATTCACATCATGGAATTGAATTTTATTGAATGGTCGAGAATTGTTTTATATGAAATATGTTTTTTGGATGAAAACAATCTTTTTTTATGAGGGATTATCTTATTGTTTTTAAATATCAAAATATCAACATTAGTAAACTTGGTAAAGTTGAATCCACAGAAAATGCTTTGTTTGACCACTATGACAATCACTGGCAGATTTTTAACTTGATGAATATATTATTATTATTATTATTATTATTATTATTATTATTATTATTATTATTATTATTATTATTATTATTATTTTCATCAATATGAGGAGGTAAACCAGCCCAATGGCTCGAACTTGGCTCTTAGTAGCTGGCCATTAAGTTGGAGGAGGTTATGTTTTCGCCCCTGTTAGTTCGTTTGTGAGGTAGAGAGGCTTTTTGGGATTAATTTTGATGTTGAGACGTGGAAGTGATTCAATTTTAAAGTCCTAGATCAAAGGTTAAGGTCAAGGTCGAGCAAAACGTCGACCAAATTAACCCTAACCTTAACCCCAAGTTTGCACATAGTTGTCACACCAACTTCAAATGCTCCTAAGGTATAAATATATTTTGGAAAATACAAGCTGGCTTTGAAGAAATAAGCTTCCATGGCGGAGGTCTGCAGTCTCAGAGTACTTTTCTCGTTAGTAAATAGAAATTAAATTAAGATGATATAAAACGGTGCAACTTTTGTTTATCTTCTTCTTTCTTTTCGGAAGAAGCCGTTCATTTTGTAAATTTATTTTATCTGAACATTAAATAATAAGTAATTTTCTATTCCTTATCAAAGTTAGAATCTTAAAGACAACGTTTCAATGGATAATGATGATAATGATGATAATAATGATAAGGATATTAATGCAACCCACAGTCAGCTTTTTAGAGGACAACAATAATAATAATAATAATAATAATAATAATAATAATAATAATAATAATAATAATAATAATAATAATAATAATACTAAAAGTGTGAGATTCATGTGATAGAGACAAAAACGCAAAGGACAGTCCAGAGATCCACACCAGACCTCCCATGCCTGTGGACTACATTTATATCGTACCATACTGTACCTTTGGGCCTTGATTTTTTTTTTTTAATTGATATTGTTATTCATGATTTTTATGTTATTGTGAAAGCGCAAAAAACCTTAACAGGTGTACCAAAATTCGATTTAGAAATTGATATCAAATTAATATCACATTTGTATATAATTCATTTAGTAATATGTTTTTTTTTAAACTTTGCTTGTTTGTACAGATGTTGTCGTCATATTATGACAACTTTCTGTTATGCTAAACTTGGCAAAGATTAATATTTTGTTTTGTTTACAATTTTCACTGAGAGTTTTGGCGTTGCAATTGACACTTTGAGTTCAGCAACATTCAGAAGGACTTCATCACAAGAGCACTTCAGATCCACGAATCAAGAAATTCTGTCCAAAGATGGCGTAAGTGTTCCTATACTGTATCTTTTACAATTTCTCTTCCGTTCAAATTCGTTTATCGTGGGAAATGCCGAAAGACTATTGTTTTTTTTCAAGTATTTGAATTAGTTGTGTTTTCCCCATTGATTTATTCTTTTAGTGTCTGGTTTTTTCGTTGGTAAATCTTTACCCTTATGTTATCTAGCTTTCATTAAACATCGAAACGACAGGATCCTAACTAGCCAAACATAGGAAGCTGTGTCCTTACTCGTTGGCAGGGATTCTCATTACTACCCATACACACTCTCTCTCTCTCTCTCTCTCTCTCTCTCTCTCTCTCTCTCTCTCTCTCTCTCTCTCTCTCTTTCTCCATAATTTGGTCTCAAAGAGGCGACTTTGTAGATATCAAGCTTGGTTTAGGCGAGGTCCGAAAGTAGGAAAAAAATAGTTTTGCCTTAATACTTTGAGTATCTTTTCATTTATCCATGAAAAATTCAAAGTATAAATATACTTCAAATACTTTTTTGAGGTTCCTTTTAGTCTTCTGTGATGTCACACTTTAACCTTTATTAAGGGTTGTTATTAATCTGTGCTCTTTAAGAATCTTCGGTTTTTTAAATACTCTGTAGAGAATATCCGCCAAATTAAGGAACAGTGCAATATCCATAAAATCAATCCTGTATGTACAAGATCAGGTAAGGTTAGGGAATGGCTACCAATGACTCACCACCCAACCTATGGCCAGGGAGGGCCAGGGAATGGCTACTGATAACTCACCAGGTAGATCTATATGCCCCAAAACACCCAACCTGTGACTCACAGGTTATGAATTTTATCGAAGTTCTTTCAATTGGATTTACTGATTTATTAGAAATGAACTTATATGCTGCGAGGGCCCTTGAGCTTATAGCATCCTGCTTTTCCAATTAGGATTGTAGCTTAGCGTGTAATGATAAAAATAACACCAT
>NC_090756.1:53713291-53718291 GCF_036898095.1 Palaemon carinicauda
TTAAAGAATGATAATGATCTGCATATTACGAAGGCAGATAAGTCTAACGTGTTTTTAATAGTGGATAAAGATGAGTATGTAGGAAAGATGGATAATCTGTTGTCGGATAATGAAACTTACTCTGAAGAACGTGGAAATCCCTTTGAAACTTTAAATAGTAATTTCAATAGAAAATTAAAATCCATCTTGAAAGGATATGATGCATTCATTAAGCAATTTTCTTCCCAATGTGCCACATTACCGTATATGTACGATCTTATCAAAACTCATAAGATTAATAACCCTGTCCGGCCAATAATCAGTTCAGTTGGTAGTGTTTTCTTACAAATTGTCAAAGTGGTTAGTGCAAGTCCTCATGCCTATTGTTGGAAACATATCCCAATCGCCTATAAAGAATAATACAGATTTTGTTAACAAGTTGCTTAGTGCTCGCATTGATTTTCACTTTAAAATGTTAAGTTTTGATGTAACGTCTTTATTTACGAAGGTTCCAGTTGACGATCTATTGACATTTTTATCCGACGAATTAAGTAAGCATGTTTTACCTTCATCGTATGACAAAATTATTGAATTGATAAACTTATGTGGTAAAGACTGTAAATTTGCTTTTAATGGAAAGTACTACCTACAAAAGTTTGGAATGGCAATGGGTAGTCCCCTATCCCCAGTACTCAGTAACCTTTACATGGAATTTTTCGAGGTAAAACTGTTGCCAGCGATTTTGCCTAAAGGGGTTCTTTGGTCTCGTTATGTTGACGATATTTTTTGTGTTTGGCCTACATATGAGAATCTAAATATTTTTTTGGAAAAGTTAAATAGTTTAATATACTCCATAAAAATCACTATTGAAGAAGAGAATCATTGTAAATTGCCATTTTTAGATGTTTTAGTGCATAGAAATGATAGAGGCTTTGTTTTTTATATTTATAGGAAACCTACTAATGTTTGCTCCCACATTCATTTTTATTCAAATCATAGAACTTGTGTAAAAGTTTTTGTTTTTTCAAGTATGTTTTTAAGGGCTTTAAGGATTTGCAGCCCCGAATTTATAGACGCAGAATTTTGTAGAATTAATGACATAGGAATTAAATTGAAATATCCTAAAGTTTTAATTGACAAGTCTCTACAGAAAGCTAGGCATATATTTTATTCCGACAAGAATAGGGAACCTTTTAAGAATGAGAATGTGCTGGCACTTCCATACAATGAA
This sequence comes from Palaemon carinicauda, assembly GCF_036898095.1. Taxonomy (NCBI): domain Eukaryota; kingdom Metazoa; phylum Arthropoda; class Malacostraca; order Decapoda; family Palaemonidae; genus Palaemon; species Palaemon carinicauda. Next base: position 53,714,502 of record NC_090756.1, read on the forward strand.
AACTTTGCTTATATAAAAGATTTATTGAAAATATTCAAAGTAAATTTAGTTTTTGAAAGTTCAGGAACGGTAAAGAGTGTCCTAATAAATAATTCTCCAAATTATAATAGTGTCTCTATTTACATAATTTTCATGTACTGGTTGTGACAAGAAATATGTGGGTCAAACCGGAAAATTGCTAAACAACCGAATTAAACAACATCGATATGCAGTTAGGACAGGACAAATGTCTAGTGCCTTGTTTGTCCACATGAACACGATTTTAACCACTGTATTGACTGGGAAAACTCCTCAAAGATTTTATTTTGTAAGAATCTTGTTAAAAGAAATATCATTGAATCTACTTTTATTAAATATCTTAATAATCAAATTTTAAATCTCAGTTCTGGTCTTTTTAAACTAGACACTCATCTTGTTAATGAAATTTTAAGGAAGTACAATGTAAGCATTCAGTTTAACGATTGTTATATTACTAGTATTTTCTTATAAACTACAATTGTTTATTCATTTTTAAGGACTGTTTGTTATTTTAGCATATTGATGATGCTTTGTTTGTTTGTGGCTTTTATTTCAGTTTTGGTAGGTTTCTTTATTGTATTATTTTATTTTCTATTTCACTGTGTACCCTGAAGAACTGTACGTAATACACGAAAGCGCTTGGTACCTGGTCTTTTCCTTTCCTGTTTCCTGTGTATTTTACCCTTATACATATATATATATATATATATATATATGTATATATATATATAATCTATCTAATACAGGATCTTAAAAAATTTGAACTTAATGAAAGAGTAAAAAAAGCAATTCAGATAATGACTAGTTTAAGTAAAATTGAGAAATCAAATTGCCTGAAATCACATTTAAAAACAAGGCTATATATCAGTTTAGTGAGATCGGTGTTACTCTATGGAAATGAGTCGTGGATTTAAGAACAAAGGGCTCAGAAGAATATTGGGAGTTAATGGGCATATCAAAATTAGAAATGAAGCTATAATAGTGATTACTAGAGTGCTATTTGTGGATGAGATCATGGTGAGGGGTAGATGGAAAAGCTGGTTTGGGCATGCGCTTCACACTCTCTAAGAGAGATTATTTTACAAAATTTTCAACTCTACTACACAACATTTTAGAAGAGTTTAAAGACCCTGGACCACGTGGCTTAGGACGATGAAGCGTGAAGTAGGAGATGATGAATGGATAAGTATTGATTTAAAAGCTCAAGATAGAGACGACGAGCGAAATCTAACCGAGGCTCTTTGCGTCAATAAGGGTAGGAGGAGGTGATAATGATGATAATGTTGATGATACATACATATAAATATATATACAGTAATATATATATATATATATATATATTGTATATATATATATATATATATATGTATATATATATATATATATATACATATATATATATATATATATATACATATATATATATATATATATGTATGTATATTTATATATATATATACATATATATATATATATATATATGTATATATATATATATATATATACGTATATATATATATATATATATACGTATATATATATATATATATATATATTCAAACGTATATACCTATTTTTTCCTGTCATGCTGAACGGCAACAACGCCCACAAATTGCGTGTTGTAGTTAGGAAAGGTGGAAGGTGTGGGAAGGGTTGAATGTGTGTGTGCATGTATCATTTTTCACAGGTTGCATGCAATAGTTTCCTAATAGTGTTTGCTGTTCTCTTAAAGCTAAAAAAATAGAAAAACAGAAACTAGAGAAACAGACAAATGTATATATAAATAGAGAAAGACTTAATAATATGACTTGCAGATAGATATGCTATTTTTTATTCCGAGTAATAACAACATTCCTTAACATGTTACCAAATTTACCTTCAGTGAAAATGGAAAAATAAATAAGAATGTAGTTAACTGTCTAGAAAGGCCTCTTACGGACAGCATCCATCTTAGATAAATCTAGACGAGGAGACTCAAAACCAACAGCTTCCAGCTCTCTCTCTCTCTCTCTCTCTCTCTCTCTCTCTCTCTCTCTCTCTCTCTTATTTCTTCCTTTATTTCCTATTTACCCTTCCAAGAATTAACATTTATAGTCAAAATATTACAAATTACCTTTCGCCAATGTGATCAGAATATACGCTGACATAATTTGCTAATTGTCGTGGAAAGAGAGAGAGAGAGAGAGAGAGAGAGAGAGAGAGAGAGAGAGAGAGAGAAGGGAAGGAGGTTCATCTATTTGCGAAGTCAAGACAGATCTCATTTCCGGTAAAAGATAACATTGCCTTAAGATTCGGAATTTGACAGGTCAAGGGCTAAGTAAGAGCTTTTCTAACAGCTTCTCCTATACTGTAGAGTTTGACAAAATTATTTAATTTTTCATAGCGAAGTTATATTTAATATATAGAGATAATACTCTACAAAAATTACATCAGTTTTAAACATTATAAATTTATGAATAAGAGGCAATTAAAGTAGGAATTGTAAAAATATATATAAACATAAATTAGTCTTAAGTCTTAAATAAAAAAAAATAGCAAAAGGAATCGTAATGCAACAATTAAAAGTAAGAAAATCGACTGAAACGAAAATCAAACATGTATAAAAAAAGAAATGTTTTTTACTTGCTTGATTACAAAAATTAATTTGAATTTTTGACATCAGATTCTATTGAACGTGTCCTTGCCTGGCGTTCGTCGGACTGCGGTTTGAGTCCCGCTCAAGCTCGATAGTTTCTTGTAGTGTCTGCAACCTCACCATCCTTGTGAGCTAAGGAGGGAGGGTTTTGTTGGAGCCTATAGTTCTACCCGCTGAGTCATCAGTAACCATTGCCTGGCCCTCCCTGGTCCTAGCTTGGGTGAGGAGTGGGGGACTCGGGTGCTAATCATGTAATATACGATCAGTCTCTAGAGCATTTTCCTACTGTCTAGGGCAATGTAACTGTCCTTTGCCTCCGCCTCTCATGAGTGGCCTTTAAACCATGAAACTTGTGAAATTACTAAGTGAATTGGATCCCATTTTTATATTAACATATATTTGGATATATTTCCGTAGTAATTACACAGATAATTACTTATAAACTCTAATATGTTTAATCGAATCTACTGGATCCCCACAGATTAGTTAAAACAATCTGGATTATTATTATTATTATTATTATTATTATTATTATTATTATTATTATTATTATTATTATCATTATTATCATTATTATTATTATTATCTTTGTAACGAATCAGATATTATCTTTATCATGAATTCAAGAACGTAATTCATTCAATGCAAAGTTATTTGAAGTTATCAGAAAACTAGATTTTTTGGTTAATTTTTGCTGTTTCAAAATTAATTGGAATCTTCTAAGGAAAATATCTGTTAAAAGTTTCATAATTCAAAAAGAAAAAAAAAATTGAATTTTATCATAAAAGTTTTCTCAAAGATGAAAAGAATTTTTTCTTTTTACTTTCATAAAAAATTTAAAATTTTAAAAATTTTGTGAGATGAGAAAAAACTCTTGGAGAGAAGTTAGAAAGATCATTGGTATTTGAATATATGCTGATTACTATTCGTTTGAAATTCAATATATCTTTTTTCTACTTGAAACTTTGGCCTATTAATATATTACAAGTTAGAGAAAATAAAGCTATTTTAAGATTACCTAATACTCCAACTCACTATATGGCAACAACTCAAATTTAATTGTAGTTTATTTGCTAATTTGAATGTGACACTATCAACAGGAACAGATATGGCTGAGAATCACTACTTTATATAATG
>NC_090756.1:53720791-53733291 GCF_036898095.1 Palaemon carinicauda
TTTGATGGCTACAAGATATGTATCAATTTTCTTAGGTATTTTGTACGTCCGATATATGAATATACGTTAGTTTTGAATCTCTGACTAGGAAGTGTTGTGGTAAACTGTTATGTTCACTCTTAACAAACATTGTGAAATTATATTAAACGCTTGAAGCATCAAAACCTGCACTGAGGTGTCGTTGGTTAGTGATGCTGAGAGAAGCACTAATAGCAAGGCAGAGGATTACTGTCCAGGTAGGCCTACAACCAAATCATAAAAAAATACATTTTCATCTACGACTCACCTGTTATTATTATTATTATTATTATTATTATTATTATTATTATTATTATTATTATTATTATTATTATTAGCTAAGCTCCAACCCTAGTTGGAAAAGCAGGATGCTATACAGTAAGTCCAAGTGCTCCAAATGGGAAAAAATAGTCCATTGGGGAAAGAAAAAAAAATACGCTACAAGGAAAGTAATAAACAATTAAATTATAATATTTTGAGGAAAGTAACAATATTAGAATAGATATTTCAAATACAGTAAAAACAGAGGAATAGAAATAAGAAAGTATAGCGTGCCTGAGTGTACCTTGAAGCATATATAATCATATATTATCAGTCTATGACGACATATATCCATAACTACAACTTACGGGCTGACAACTCAAGAGCCCGTGTCTCACGAACGAACGAAGAGACTCGAAAGTCAGTCATTTTGTTTATAACACAGATGCTCTACCTCTGCATAGTGGATATTTTCTATTTATAGAAACACTTGAGCATATAGTTGCACCTCTCACAATTAAATGATGAAAAGAAATTCTTTCAGCATTGGTTGTCTATTTCATTTACATTTTGGTTATGTGTCTAATCTACATTGTCATCTGAGGTACCTGGGAAAAGAATTGGATATCCTTCGGCCATAAGTATTGAAGGAATCGGCAAAACATTCAATATCAGGATTCCTTCCCCCTGCCACTCGTACTTTTCCATTTTCCATCTAGAAAAGAAAAATGATAATATATTGACAAATGAATCCGACCACGAAATATTCCACACTCCAAGAAAGATTCTCTGACAGCGCCTTTGCTGGTATAACATACGAACCTCTTATACTCAAAATATGATATTTTGTCCCATGTTTATTTATATATTTTTCTTGAATTGTTTATTTAATTGTTTTAAAGGCCGGTCATGAATGGCAGAAGCAAGGGACAGTGACATTGTCCTAGCAAGACAATGCCCTAGAGGCTGACCATCTATAGCAGCGTTTCCAAACCTGGGGTGCTAGAACCCCCTGGGGGTGCTGAAATCAATTATTGGGGGTGCTGGGAAGCGATACACACACGACGTTAAAATATCACTTCCTAGCAAGGCGTGACCAGTTCTGCAGTACACGTTCGGTACTTGTTTGTATCTGACATGAGAGCGGCGAGACTGTGGGACTAGTAACAGCCAGACAGTAGCACTGTAGTTGTTCAGTATCAGTGTAACAGAGCAGTACAGCTCCTACATATTTGAGTTTTGTCGCCATATCTAAGACTATCTTTTATTTCCAGTAATACTGGTAAGTCCATTGGAAAGTATACTCTCTCTCTCTCTCTCTCTCTCTCTCTCTCTCTCTCTCTCTCTCTCTCCAATGTGTCGCTTCATATAATTATCTGTAAAAAAAGTGATGACGTTTTTCAATACTTAAGTATTGAAAGACTAAAATCTTGGAACCCTGGTATCAGTATATGTTTTGAATCAGTGTGCATGTTATCATTTCGCTTAGTATTTTTCCTGAATTAGATATATTACAGTTACCTGGTTGTTTTATGTTCATTCTTTATCTGAAATTAATTGTCGACCTTTTCCGTGATAGTTTCTGGTCAAAAGTAAGAAGTATAAGTGTGCAAGAATTGAATAATAATAATAATAATAGAATTTAGCCATCAGTATGTAGGTACACACACATACGTTTATTCTTTACAAGTTTTCAATGTATACACACATTTGGAACATAAACACCACAAGCAGGGTTTCAACTTTAGCTAAAAATACCTTAAAATTGAGTAATCAGATTTCCTTTCACTAGTTTAGGCCAATAAGCAGTCTCTTTTAGGGTTGGCATATCTGAACAGTCAAAATACCGGACGGTTCCCTCTTGAACACCCCCCCCCCCCCTCCCCACCTTCATGAGTCGTAAAAAATGCAGTTTGTAAGAGCTACAACTATATGTGTGTGTGTGTGTGTGTTCGTGCGCGCAAAAATAATTCGAAAGAGAGAAAAATGAACTGACCTCAAGGCTGATTTATAATAATTATATTTAATATAGTTACATTCTTCTTTCTTCATTAGGTCTGTGGCTGCATCATAAATACTGTGTGTGTGTAAATAATTATATATATATATATATATATATATCCTGTGTAAACACACACACACACACACACATATATATATATATATATATATAGTGTATACACATACTCTGTATATATATATATATATATATATAATGTATTAATTTATTCATTTACATAATTTTTATTTGTTGTTGCTGTTGTTATTGTTGTCTTTGTTGTTGTTATTTTTATTATTATTATTACATATATATATATATATATATATATATCTATATATATATATATATATATAAATATATATATATATATATATATATATATATGTATATATATACATATATTTTCATCATTAAAGAAGAAATTATGGACATTTGAAGAAATTTTAACATTCCCCTCAGACCATGATTTTGACACCTAAATCCAGGACATGTCTGAGAAAATCAGGACATATGGCAACCCTAAACCCTATTTCCAACATATTTTTTTTATAAAAACTTGCTGCTTTCTTCTTGTCAAATATATATTTTGTACTCTGCTTTCCTTTCTCCCATATCTTCTCATTTTTCCTCCCGCAACCCCATCTAATACTATACCCCTCCCAAACCCGCCACCCATAGTGAAATCAATATAATTATAGAAAGGATAGGGAAGCTATGCTCGATTTTTTTTTTAATTAGATTACCGTTGGGAGGGCAGTAGTAGTGGAGAGGCTAACTGTTAATAGCATTATGTTTTGATGATAATCTGAGTCTGTTTCTTTGTTTCTTAATGTCATTTATAAAAGTTTCATTGTTGCTTTTTTGTTAGAATCCTTCTCTTCATTCATTTGCAGGTTTATGTGAATCTGCCATGCCGAAGACACGCAAATGGAGTGATGAATATGTTAAATATGGTTTCACTGCATTCCTGGACGATAAGGGAGGACCAGACCGGGCACAGTGTATGACTTGCCATTTTATCATTTGCAACTCAAATTTGAAGCCTGCTAGACTCCGAGACCACCAGTTGAAGCATCCAACCACAGAACATGAACAGTCTCTCGAGGCCTTGCAGGCGAAGAGGGCTAGATATGAAAAGAAAGGTACACTACCCAACTTGGATTCAAGCCAGTGCAAAAACCCCTTCTACAAGCTTCATATGAAGTGGCATACCAGTGCATTAGGGCCAAGGCTTCGCATTCGGCTCCAGAAAATTTGATTAAGCCATGCACCATTCGGATGGTTGAGTTAATTTTGGGAACAGAGGCAGCCAAGAAGATGAAGGATGTGCCTTTGTCCAATAATGTCATTAGAGGAAGAGTTGAAGATATGAGTTGTGACATTTTGGACCAAATTGTAGAGGAGATTCAAGCAAGTCCTACCCGCATTAGTCTGCAGTTGGATGAATCAACTGATGTTTCCAACCTAAGTCAACTGATTGCGTATACCCGTTACATCAAAGATGGTGAGATTAAAGATGAATTCCTCTTCTGTTTGGCTTTGCAGACAACGACTAAAGCAGCAGATGTATTCCGACTCTTGGACGAATTCTTTCAGAAGCATCAGATCAAGTGGGAGAAGGTAGGATCAGTCTGGACAGATGGTGCCCCAGCCATGCTGGGGAATAAGTCTGGCTTTGCTGCTCTAGTGAAGGAGAGGGTACCAGATATCATTACGAAGCACTGTGTACTCCATCGCCATGCTTTGGCGGTAAAGACATTGCCATCTCATTTCAAAGAAGTTCTGTCCGTCTGTGTTAAAGTTGTCAATTACATCCGGGGACGTGCTTTAAACCACAGAGTGTTCAAGTTATTTTGTGAGGAGATGGGAAGTGAACATCAGGTGCTTCTCTTCCACACTGAAGTGCGATAGCTCTCCCGCGGAAAAATGCTGGCACGTATTGCAGAGCTCGCTGATGAGATTGCAATATTTCTCCGAGAGTATCAGAGTGATTTTGCTGAAAATTTTGAGGACGAAATTCTCATTCTCTCCCTCTCCTACCTGGCAGACATTTTCGGTCATCTGAATGTTCTCAACTTGTCCATGCAAGGCATGTTTGCTAATAACATTGATTGTACAGAGAAGGTAGAAGCCTTCAAGAAGAAAATATCACTGTGGAAGCGTCGAATCCAGGGAGGAAATGTGGGAAGCTTTCCTATCTTGGATGAAAAACATGGAGACAAGACAATCCAGCCAATGCTTATAGAAAATATTGTTGCTCACCTCTCTCTCCTAGAGACCACTATGGCACAATACTTTCCCATTGATCATTCATTTCCAGAATGGATACAGCAGCCCTTCTTGGCAGATATGGATGATGATGATAACCTAAAGGAGGAGCTTATTGATCTACAGGTGAACCAGGGTTGTCAAACAAAATTTCGCACACTACCCTGTCAGGTTTCTGGTGTGATCAGTTGGTAGCATACCCTGGATTAGCAAAGGCAGCACTGGAAATGATCATCCCATTTCCAACTACCTACCTCTGTGAAAAGGCTTTTACCACCATGCTCCAAATCAAAACAACTGCCCGAATCCAACTTCAAATTGGGTTGCTTCCTGATATGAGGGTGGCTCTGGCCAACACAAAGCCTAGAATTGAGAAACTAGTTGCCTATAAACAACAGCAAAAATCACATTGATGTATGTACAGTATGATTGATTACCCAGTTGTACATATTTAAATCCATGCAATTTAATTTTATATAATTTTTTTTTATTTCTTTTATAAACAATATTGGTATTTTGTGTTAGTTTTAAGGAATGAACAAAATAAAATTGATCAAGCAGTACACTTCACATTCCTTTATCATTTTAGTTACCTAGTAATAAGATATTAATGATTAAGATAATTAGAGGGTGCTGGACTGCTTAGACATGACAACAGGGGGTGCTAGGGTTGGAAAAGGTTGGGAAACACTGATCTATAGATATGATCAGCGGTCAAGCTCCCTCAACACCCAAGCTGGGACCAGGGAGGGCCAGGCAATGGCTGCTGATGACTCAGCAGGTAGCCATATAAGCTCCCCCAAGCAAGGATGGTGAGGTTACAAACACTTAAGGAACTAATAAGTTTGAGCGGGACTCGAACCTCAGTCTTGCAATCCCCAGGCGGAGACTTTACCGATAGGCCACAACAACCAACAAGAGATATTATCCCCTCCTGATCGGTACCAGTTTTTTTGGGGGAGGGTGGGGGCTGGGGGGTGGGGGTGGGGGGGTGGAATTTTGATAACCATTTTCCATGGACAAGACAACCCGATGATGGAACAGTATTCAGAATTTTGATAATTCTTGTCGAAGAGATTCTCGAAATGTTATGTCATTTTTAATATGTTATACATGAGTCCAAAGAAGATATTCTTCTTATATATTTGATTCCATATTAATTTTAGGGAAAAAAGCAAACTTCAAGAAAAAGTCTTATTAGTGTTTTGTTTTCATAAAATATACACTAAAAAGAAATCAAATAAACAATTAATTTCCCTCTTAATGATTTTATTAACTGGTCTAAATCACCTCCTTACCTCTAGGGTTGTGGTAGCCTATTGGTAACGTTCCTGCCACTGGGGAGCAACAATCACTCAGAAATTATCCAAACTGCCATGTGGTAGTTAGGGAATGGTGAGGGGGTGGGAAGGGCTTAATATGTGTGTGTGCATATCTATCTAAATATTTAGCCGTCATTATTGACAGGTCGCATACACTAGTTTGATAATAGAGTTGAATTGTGTGTACTTCCTGTGCAAGGGGAAATTGTATGAGCTGTTAAAGCCACACTTTGCAGTTAGGTGGCAGTAACGACTTAACTTCTACCATTAAGACCAAGACCTCTTATAATTATCCAGCTAGAATATCTTCCTTTTTTTTTTTCCTTTTTTATCTTGTTTTCATTTTATCCGCTCGTTGTGCAGGGAGCATACATAAATGCATATATAACCTCCTCACTTGATTAAACGAGCTGCAATTCTCACTCAATTATCTGTTTCTTTACATATTGTCTATTGTTAACTTCTGCACTGTGATTATTCGATGGCCATTAGGGTAAGGGTAGAAGAGACTCTTTAACTATGGTAAGCAGCTCTTTTAGCAGAAGGACACTTCTAGATCAGACCATTATTCTCTAGTCTTGGTTAGTGCCAAAGCCTCTGTACCATTTTCTTCCACAGTCTTGGGGTAGAGTTCTCTTGCTTGACTGTACACTCGGGCACACTATTCTATGTGTTTCCTTATTTCCATTCCTCCCTGAGTTATTTTACCTGTTGGAGCCCTTGGGGTCATAGCATCCTGCTTTTCTAACTAGGGTTGAAGCCTAGATAATAATAATAATAATAATAATAATAATAATAATAATAATAATAATAATAATAATAATAATAATAATAATAATAAACTTAGTCCCTTTCAAAGAATATTTATCCTTGTGCTTTGGAGGTCAGTCCAATAAAAACGGTTGTCTCATTAGCAAAAACCTTTGTACGAATGCTGAAAAAGAAAAACATTTTCAAAATAGTAACAGATTGTAATTCAAGGATGATTAAGGTGACTGATATTGACCATTATACTCTGAGGCTTTGATTCTTGTATCATTTTCATTTTTGTTTTCGATATCAGAGTGGCTAATATTGCACGGGGATTTTACAATAGGTAAATTGAGTTTAATGCGTCGTCTATACATAAGTGGAGTTTTTGATTTTTCAGTTACTCGGGCATTAGGAAAAATCAATTGGTTCATGGTATATCATACACAAACACTCTCTCTCTCTCTCTCTCTCTCTCTCTCTCTCTCTCTCTCTCTTCAAATCTATAGACTTCGGATATTCTGAATTCTGTCGAGGTATACCGGGACGCATTTCTAGTCTGATAGTGCAATAGTCTGATTATTACTATTATTATTATTATTATTATTATTATTATTATTATTATTATTATTACATGGATGAAATATAATAAGGAAATAAAAAAAACTACATGAGAAGTAATGAATAATGAATGTAATATATTTTTAAGTATAACAACAACGTCGAAATATATCTTCCATATATAAACGACGAAGAGAAACTTATATATACAATGGGGTCAAGACAAAGCTCCCGTGAATAGACCATATAATAGCCAAGGGATCATAAATGAACGATTAAAGGAGACTCCATCTGCCATTGCGGGCTTTTAGTCTACCTTAAGGCGTCTTCTTTGTCTTTTATTGTCTCTTCCAAAAGTTATGCCTTGTCAGACTCCATTCTATAGGACACTCGGGGGGGGGGGGGGGGGACGTGTTGTTAGGCGGGGACATAAATACTCGGAGATATGAGGTATTGAAGTTAATGACGTCTTCATTCTTCGTTTGTAGGATTTGCTCATTATCGTGTTCTTTTTATATTTTGTATCATATTGCCTTTCATATCAATAATAAAAACAACAGCAATAATAATAATGAGGATAGAAACAAAGTATCTCCCTAATTAAATAAAGAACAACGTGTCTGGCCATCTATATATATATATATATATATATATATAAACGCACTACGAGGAACATCTAAAAGGAAGTGGAAGACGGGTAACTGGAAAAGATTATCCAGAACTAAGAGGAGAGCTAAGGAACATACAGGAAACGCCAGATCTCCTGATAGAAGAAGTGGGAAAAGCTTTAAGAGCTATGTCAAGTGGGAAAGCACCAGGAATAGATGGACTACCAAAGGAATTGCTTGAAGCAGGCGGTGAAATGGTAGAAAGATGGTTGTGTGAATTATGCAGGGATATAGTAGATGGACAAGCAGCTCCAAATGATTGGATTGAAAACATTATAATTCCAACACACAAGAAAGGGACACCACCTTATGCAAAAATTATAGGCCCATCAGTCTATTACCACATGCTTATAAAGTTTTAGCAAAAATCATACAAAGTAGAATAGCAAGGCCAGAAGAGGAAATAATTGATGAGGGTCAAGCAGGATTTAGGGCGGGTAGAGGAACAATCGATCATGTATCCACCTTCTCACAAATCATAGAAAAATTCTGGGAGAAGGAAAAAGATCTGTATTGTGTATTTATTGACTTCAGGCAAGCGTTTGACTCCATATGGAGGGAAGGAATGATTAGGATTTTGAAGGAATGGGGATTAGAACCAAAAATACTGGAAACCATCAGGAGATTGTATGAAAGGACATCGGCTAGAGTAAGAAAAGGAAAGTGTTTGACAGAAGAGTTCATAACCACTGGTGGGGTTATACAGGGTTGCCCACTATCACCACACCTCTTCAACCTATACTTGGAATGGGTTATGAGAATGGCACTTGGAGATTATGAGGGTGGCATAGATATAGGAGGGACAAAAATATCTAACATGAGGTATGCAGATGACATAGAACTTTTAGCAGAAACTAAGGAGGAACTTCAGAGAGTGTTGAGAATGGTGGAGGAGTAGTGCAGTAGGTATGAATTAGTGATAAATAGAGAGAAAACCAAAAGTAAAAAACTTGGACGCCAGAGAGAGGCCTTAGAAATACAGCTATCAGAGGGAGAAGTGGAACAAGTCATTGAGTTTAAATATTTGGGAGTGTTTTCCACAGCAGATGGAAAGATGGAAACAGCAATTCAAGACCGAATCTCAAGTGGCCAGAAAACATTTGGAAGGCTAAGAAGAATCTGGAAAGATAGAAATATATCAATTACGTTGAAAATTAGGCTATTAAGAGCAATAGTAATCCCCACAATGATATACGGTGCTGAATGCAGAATACTGAAGAAGAAAGAGAAAAAGTTATTAGCCTTTGAAATGAAATGTCTGAGAAGAATCTGTGGTGTAAGATGGGAGGACAGAATTACGAACGAGAGAGTGAGAGAAATGGCTGGTGTTGAGGACACAATTCTGATTAGAGTGGAAGATAATCAGAGGAGATGGTTTGGTCATGTACAGAGGATGGAACAGGACAGATGGCCAAAGATAGTGCTTCATGGTCATGTGGCTGGAAATAGACCGAGAGGACGACCAAGAGATAGATGGGTGAAAACCTTCAAGAAAGCAAATATAGGCGAGACATTTCAGCAGCTGGCACAGATGGCATTGGATAGGAGTCTCTGGAGAGAATGGCGATATCAGATGCAGGACCCAACCCGGAGAATTCCGGACGGGATTTAGTGAGGGAGTAAGTGACATATATATATATATATATATATATATAGGATGGTAGCTTTTGGGGAGCCTTTAGATCTACCTGCTGAGTCATCAGCAGCCTTTACCTGATCCTTCCTGGTCCTATATTGCCTATAGGTTTACCTACTTAGTCATCAGAACCCATTGCCTGGGTCTACCTGGTCTCAGATAGAAGGAGTGGTGGCTTGGGCGCTGATCATATGATTATTCTGTAGTTCATTTCCAGTGTTCCTTGCTTCTGGCATTCACGAACAATCTTTAAACTGCCAGTTATTTCATTTTTGCGATTATATTAGCATCCTACAGGAATTCCTGTAATTGAGTCGTTTGTCCAATTAAAAAGTTTTATCACGCACTCTTTTCTGGTCGTTATTATCGAATATTGTTCGGAGGTTTCACTATTGTTTTTTATAACCAACAGATTTATTTAGAAACTATTGAATTAGAAGGGAATCATTCTATTTTGAAATATTGTTTTGATTGAAAATGAAAAAAAGGGAAAACATGACACAGGTCAGATCACAATCATGGATAAGAAGGGGTCGTTAAAATAATCATTAACTTCTCTCATAAAAAAAGGGTTTTATTGATATTTTGTCTGACGAAGATAGTATTTCCTTTCGTAAAATTACTGTAGAAACTTTTTTTTTTTATTAGATATTTCCTTCTTAGGTGGAAATATGAACAAACAGCTGTAAATTGATTTATAGAATTTAAGTTCAGTTATGCTTGTAATTGCTTTTACTTTGGTATGGGTGCGAATTATGCTTGCAGTTTCTTTTAAATTGAAGTTTTGGTGTGAAATACACATTTAATTGCATTTATCTTCAAGTGAGGGTATAAAATATGCTTTTAATTGCTTTTGATTTCATGTGTGGGTTTGAAATATATTTTAAATTGCTTTTAACTTCAAATGGGTGTGTGTGAAATATGCTTATAATTCTTTTTAACTTCAATTATGGTCTTGATTTACTTTAAAAACCATGTTTACTTGTTATTAGAATTATTAGGGAAATTTTACATGTAGTTTTCTCGTGAATCTATAGAAAACGCAATCTACTATGGGTAGAATTTTTATGTTTCACCCAAGAGTCAATGGATGAAATCCAGATATCAGCCATATCTCTGTGATTTTACATGACTCGGGTCCCACTAGGGCACTTTAAGTGAAAGAATCTCTGTCCTTTGAATTGCAAGTGGGTTTCTATAACTGAATTAAACTGCTTTAAATGATTTTGTGCCAACCTTGTTTCACACGATCGTACACAGTAACTACATTTCCTTTTTTGTATGTATTATGCTTGTATCCTCGCTCTCCCCCTTGCACTGATAGGAACCTTAAATAACATGTCTGTTTTTCTCACTGTTAACTATTAACCGTTGTGCTTGTCGGTTGAACATGAAATTGCCTGTTATGTTTTGTATGCCCTTTTTACCTGCAGTTTATGTATATATAAACGAATGTTCTGTAATAATGTTTACTCAGTTGCTTTCATCCAGCCTTTCAGTCACAACCTTCTCTTGGCCCGTCACAACTTTGATGAACGAATGAGAAATACACAAATTCACGAATTTGATATTTTCAGTTTAACAAAGACTAATATAAAACCAGTTGAATGTAAAGAGGAGTTTTGTTTTGAGAATAGCTCTGTGGAAGAAAGGTAAGGACAGAGAAAATCATAAAAAAACTTATGAGAAAAGTTTAGTGTAAAGAAAAAGAACTTTTTGAAATATGGTCATAAGAAAAGAGAAATGACTGTTCGTCGACATATAAGATGAAGAACGAAAAATAATACAAGAAATGAAAAAAAAACCGAGTAAATTTGAGAAAAATAATTGTATTTGTGTTTTGGACAAAATGAAAACTGCGAATCTATAGATCTAGGATGGATTAAAATGTCTAAAATCCCAATTTATATATATATATATATATTATATATATATATATATATATATATATATATATCAGAGGAGATTATTATAGTATAGTGAACAGAAGGAAATTTGTGAATCTATAAATCTAGGATGGATAAAAAAAATTCTAAAACCTATAATTTTGGGGAATCATCGAGTAAATATGAGAAAAAAAAATATGATAGTGTTGTAAACGAAACTAGTATTCTAAAATCAGATTTAGGATGGAGAAAAAAACTCTAAAGTCTATGTTTTAATGCTGAAATCACGGTTAATTGATCCCCGTCTTGATATCGTTCCACTATTTTTCAAAATGATATTTTTGACGCAATCAGTCTTATCCTACGACTGCGATAACTAACTTTTGGCATAATGGGGAAACTTATGGCACAGCCAAATAAGGCATCAATGACAGGGTTTATGAGAATTCAGCTCTTCAAGAGGAAAGTTTCCGGGCAAAATCACTGACTGATTAAGACCCTTTGTGACCCTTGGGCTAAGGGTGCAAAAAGGGTGTCCTAAGGGTTAGAGTTTTCTTGCTTGAGGGTACACTCAGTCACACTATTCAATCTGCTTCCGTATTTCTATTCCTCAATGGGCTGTTTTCCCTGTTGAATTTGGTGAGCCCAGATGCTCCAACGGGAAATATATAGCCTAGTAAGGAAGGAAATTACCAAACTGCAATGTAAGTTATGAATAATCAATATAAGATATGCTTTTCAGTAGAGGCTCTGAAACCAAGGATGAATAATGATTAATTTAAGTCTTCTTTTATTATAAAGTCTAAGTAAAAGAAACAATTTTTTTACCGGTATACGAACAAAAGATCAAATGATGAATTTAGGTTTCAAACATTTAAATTTTATATAATTATATTTTATTATTTTTTTTTCTAGAATGTCGAAAATTAATATGAGCTATCCTTTCGAACAAGAATTCGGACATAGGTAGATAGATATAGATATGGATAGATAGATAGATAGATCGACAGACGGATAGATAAATAGATAGATGCTCTTACGAAGTCATACCTTAGTTATGAAAATTAAGTCAATTTTAAGAAAGAAGTGAAGAAGATTTTGTCAGTAATACGGGGGAAAGCGTCCCCC